>NC_044277.2:147706318-148006318 GCF_004027225.2 Strigops habroptila | reverse complement strand
TGGATGTCAGCCTGACCTTTAGGAAGCAGATTTAACAGAAGTCACATCAGTCAGAGGCATTTTAAAGCAAAATTAGCAGCATGGGATCCTATGGAATGACCTGACAGGGCAGCACATGTTTGGTTTACAGCCTGACCTTCTGGCATTTGGAAGTTTAAAGAAGTTCAGACATTTTCACTGGCCTTGGCACTCAGCTCCTGTTACCCTATGTCACTTCTCTACAAGCTGTGCAAAGTATTTCCATACACAATGGAAAACTGCAATTTTTCTTCCCTGTGACTTTTTCCCATAATATAAATCTGCTCTTTATCTAAAAACCAATGGGGAGCAAAAGTTATTTAAAATGAGATTCTAGGGTTTTTTTTCTTTTCAGAACAAATTAATCATCAATTAGAAACAAAAGCCTATTAAGTGAGCTTCTCCTGAACTCGTTGTTACTGTAATCACTCTTGGGATGGTAGGGAATTGCTGAAACTAGGCTCATAAGTAAATGTGCAGAGTTTTCAGAAGACAGTACAAAGCTGAGTCACAGAGAAAGAAGATGACAGGGACACAGTATCCAGCTCTCCCAGGAAAGGTTTAGTGATGAAGGTGATAGGATTAAAGAGGAGAGGACCACGTGCCTTGAGGCTTATTTTTCACCCTTCCTCTCCCCTATACTTCCCCAGGGGGAAGTTTCTGAAAGTTTGAACATACTCAGACCTAAGGGGACAGGATTGGGTATCTGATCTGGCATCCTGTTCCAGGGACTATCTATGATCTGTGGAGCTGACGTGAGTGGTCCCACACATTACATCTTGCAGTAATGTTATTGCAGCTGTGAAGAAATCCCAGTGTCTGTATCTCTGGATGATTACAGATGAACATCATGCCCTAGATATAACCTTTTGCTATGGTGCGTAGTAAACTGTAAATCCTACCATGACACTCAGGAACAGAATTTCAAATCAAGAAGCATTGGTTTTAACTGCTCAACACTCACTGAGAGGAAAGTAGCAGTTAAAGCAGAATATAACACAGTGAAAACACACCACTCCTCAAGTTCTCACTAGATGTCAAAATCATCCCATTAGACTGAATTCAGCATTGACATGGCTGACTACAGCCATTTGGGCACACACACCTAACTGCCATTTAATCTGAGTGATGACTGCAGACTAACCCATAGGCTTTCCATTAAAGCATATTCAAAAGATAGCTCTTATCTCTTCCTCTGACATGTCTAGCAGCAAAGCTAGACATGGCAGTTTAAAAAACATCCATTTGTCTCACTAAAACATTCCTAGAAACAGTTATAGCCTAGTTTCCTACACTATGCAATTAGCTGGAAGAAAATGGTCTTTATTTTTACCAGTATCTTTGGACCTTCTCTGGACACCCCATTTATCACAAAATCTACCCTGAACGAGTCAGACAGACTGATAGCACACTTGTGATGAATAGTTAATAGCATACCAAGAACTAGCAATCACAGGTTCCTCCTCCTCCCCCCATTAGCTCTCAGATTGATTTCCTTCTTCTGCTTTGCCTTTCTTCCGTTAACAAACATTAACAATTTTGAGCCACTGGGAAAGTTGATTGAAAAAAACAAATAAATCAGTATCCCCTAATGACTGCTTTGTTAGAACTGATAACCTTTGAGTTCGATCAGGCAAGCTGCAGACATGTAATGAATAACCAGGGAAACTGAGATGATGTTTTTCCCCCCCGCAAAGCATTCACACATAGAGTAGAAAGCTCATTGCTTGTCTCTGCTGCTTTTCTCAGAAACATAGTTAAATGTCCCCCTCATTTGTCCTTGAGCAAGATTACCTTCTCAGGCAATAGCAGCAAAGAAAAGCTGTGCTCTTATCTCTTTTAAATGCCTGTTGTGAAAGCAGCTTAGAAAGTACTATCTAGAAAGGGTTGGGTGGGTTTTTTTTTCACGATACTTCTGGCACCATCGTCCTGGTGCGTCATTTCCACTCATCTGCTAAAACAGAAACACAATGTGCTAGTGCACCTCATGTGCCTCAAATTAAAGGGTCCACTGGGCAACCAGGATGCAGGACAGCCATGACGTCTATCCCATGCTCTTCTTTTCTCCAAGGAGAGGACAAATGATACAACTGATTTTCTAGACTTGGAGATCTAATTTCACCACTCATTGTTAACAATGCAGAGCTGCTCCCTACTCTACCCAGAATCACTGAATTATAATAGTAGTTCCTGATCCTACTGTCCAACCCTTTTTCTTTCTTTCTTACAGATAAGGAGGCTACCTATCAGCAATTTCAGGGGTTCGTTATTATTCAAAGTGAATTTTGGCATGTAAGATAGAAGGTTATTTTTCTTTTTGAATTAAATCTGGCTGACATTTGCTTAGCCGTGGCTCAGCTCTACAAGTAAAACAAGAGAAGTAGCTTTGTTATTTCAGTCTGTTTTTATCGTTTTTCGAGGCCAGCTTGAATTAAAAACCAAACATGAAGCCCGTATGCTGGGCTTTGAAAAATAAACCCTTTGAGCAGCTAAAACAGTAGGCCAGATTCAGAGGTTACATGTCAAATGGTTAAAGGTTTTCATCAGAAATAGATGCAAGAGTCTGAAGATAAAGTCGCACCTCTTCTTCAATCAAAGACTCCCAATAACTTCAGCCCAAAATCACATAAACCACTCATCAGGAATGAGCAGCCAGCTGATATTTAAGTCAGACGGAATCATATTCAATATCCTTGCATGATCTTTCATTGTGAAAGACTGCTTCGGACAGTGGCGAACAGCCCCAGATGAAGTGAGGGCTTTAGAGAGATCAAAGGTCTATGGAATTTTATAGATAACAATACTTTTTCTATAAAATCTTAAAGTCATTTCTAGAGCACACTGACAATTGCACCCTGTTACACTAAGATACATATGGATTTAAAATTAATGGAATTAGGGAGTTTCTATTACATGCCATAGTTCTTCCACAGCGGTGTTACTGTTATCCAAGTCTTTGGATTGGGCTGGGTGACTCACAAACACTGGAAGTGACTCATGCCTTCCACTGAGATCACCATTAGGACAGGTAAGCCCTGAAGAAAGGTGCTGCTGGCAGGTATGCAGAGACAGTGACTCATGCATAAAGCCAGACGTTTTCCCAGCTGAATGCTTCTCATCACTTCAAAATGCTTCTGGCCACGTCAAAACAAGGGAATTGCAGTGATCACAGTGCAGAGACCAGCCGGGCAAGGCTCAAATCTGGTTGAGGAGGGCAGCAGAGAGGAAGGATTCCTCGTTTTTGCTGTTGTACAGTAGCATCCAACATCACTTGTAGTGTTTTGATACCTTCACAGAATCAGTGCTCACTAATGATCTTGCTGTAGGTATTAAAAAATTTACCAGAGAAAAATGGTTGGGATTACTTCCTGAGGACATTTGTAGTCACAAGAGGGAGAAGGAGACTTTCTACTACCATGCTGCTTGCCTAGGCATCATACTGGAAACTCAGTAAGGCTAGCACACAATGAGAAAGATGTTCTTCTTTCCCTTTCTCTCAGTATTTAATGCAGAAGAAGGAAAATCATGGCACAGATCATGATGAGTCCTAGCGTATTAAAGAAAGGACTCTATGGAAAGTGACACAGTATAGATGATCTATAACTTGAGATAATTTTTCTCCTGACCAGAAAGAAAACTTGCCGTTTATGCTAGATTGCTAGATGGCAAAAAACCCCACATGTGTAAAACTATGTTGGTTGCTGGAACATGTATCAGAAGTTAGGTACTTTCCTGTGGCATTAAAACGGGTACTTCCAGCACCTATCTTGGATTCCCAAGCGGTAGTAACCCAAATGAATTGCACAAGTGGTACACCGCATACAGATTTGGCATGGAAAACCATATAGATTTCTTGCTCTACCACTGGCTCCTGGGCAGAAAAATACAGTTAAAATATGTTAAAAAAACCCCGGTGAAAATATGCTCACACAGCAACTGAGAAAGGGATTCAGGGGAGAAATAGCAAGGCACATGGAAAACATATTTTCCGCATGAAGTAACTGTTCTTCCTGCTTAAAAAAAAGTCTTAGGGGTTCAATGAGGAATTTCAATAGAAATCCCAAATGTTTGATTTCCCTTGAGCATGTTCATTAAGCATGTACAGGCAGATTTTCAAAAATATTCGTTTCTCAACAACTCCTATTAAGAATAATGAGACTTGCTGTATGCTAAACAAATTAAAGATGTAGCAGGAACTGGATAAGGAAGCAAAGCCTTCTCAAACACAGCAGTGCCAGGGATCTGCCAGCGAGCTCAGCACTGCCGCTTCTCTGCCTGTTCTCTTGTGTTGGTGCTACCGGAAACATTTGCTAGATGAGGCAGACACTGGTTTCTCATCGCAGTCATGCAGCACCTAATCCTGAGAAACTACAGAAAACCATGTCATTATTTGGCTTCATCATATTTACGTTGATCTCACATACACACAGAGGAATGGGAACCTGGCCTTGAAATTCCACATGCCATGTGGAAGGAAAGTCACTTGTTCAGCACTGACAGCATGTTCAGAAAGTGCCAAGAATCACAATATATTAATAATATTTTCTTTGTGGCGTTAAGAAGCTTGGAACTGGATCCAAAACAGCAAAGAAGTGGCTTGGAAAAAATGTCTTGCACTTTCACTGCCATCATATGTCACGCTGCCAGCATGATTGATCCTACAGAAGATCAGCCAAAATAAACAGAGTGGGCGATTTCCTTTGCGATCAAGACAATAAAATATATTTGCTATTAGAAGCAAGCAATACAGATGGGAAAAAATGGTGAAATAAAAAAAATATTATGAAATATGTACATTTCTTGCAAAGACTTGAAAATAGAATTAAATAATTAATCTCTGTGATTAAGATTATCTCAGTAAATGATAGGTAAGGTAATCTGCTTGACAGCAACTGTTGTTCCTAACTGACAGAGCTGAATCAATAGATGCCTCATTTAAGCCAAGCTAGTGCCCACCAAAAATTTTACATCATCTTAATTAAGCCTGGTATAAGGGGTGAAGGGAGGTAAAAAAGAAAAAGATGACAGATAATCATGGTTTTATTGACACAGCTATGCTTTAGAACGCCCTGAGATCCTGGATTTAACAATCATACCTCTTGTGTCCGAGTTTAGAGCACCATCATCTCCTCAATACAAGGCAAAGGTGTTGCTGAAGCCCTGTAACAGGCAATCTCTCTCTGAGTGTTACTCAGTGCATGCTCCAAAGAGTAGTTCAGCTGAACCCAAGTTTAAACAGGGTAATAAACCCTGGAAATGGGAAAAAGAGGAAGAGTGAAAAGAATAGGAATATATGATTAAAGGCAACAACCAAGAAGATTTCAGATGAAATACAGATGTAAATAAATAACAGAGCAGCCAACAGTGACAATGAATGGCAGCAATAAGATCTCCTCTGTGGTCCCGGTGAGTGTGTCGTATCTCTTTATCCTTGGGGAGATGGGAATACAAGCATGCCTTCATATCACAAGGTGGCTGTGAAGGTAAGAATATTGCAAACTGCAAGGCACTCAGGTGCAAGGATGATGGAGACCAGATTAGCTTGTAGTACAGGTAGGGGTAGGACAAACACCTCATACAAAGGTCGAAGTGTGGTAACCTAGAAAAAATCCCAAAACAATAAAAGACAACACATCTGTGGTTGCAGATGATATGGGCTCTCCTCTGTAGCTACAACTTTCCCTACAAATTATGAGTCTCCTGCCATCAGCTAATGCTTGTAGACATCTGCTCTATCTTTCATGTTATGGATACAGATCATTACAAGACAGCAAGTTACAGCCGCATTACTAGTTACTGTCCATCCTTAGCTAGGCTCTACAGCTAACATAAAACATGTTAGTTTAGAGCTGCTTCAACAGACACGGTGATATGTGTAGCAGAAATCCTTTTGCCCCTGGTGTTATAGGTACTGCTGCTTTCCTGAAGGTTTAAGCTCCTGGATCCCACTGCAGTGGTAAATTGGGAATGGTTTAATACAAGTACTGAATCTCATTGACTGAGCTATTGAATGTGCAGCTCAGTGCTGTAACTATCTATATCCCAATGCACAAACTTCCTGTAAGGTTTGTCTGGAATCATGTAGGCTTATAAAGGCCAGTATATATGCCACATATATTTAAATGTATATATGTACACATACAGGGAAGAATCCATTTACAGGATTTGAATTTAACCTGTAGATCAAATCAACTGGGAAAGGTTCTTTGGTTTTGCCATTTTCCCTTTTTTATTGCTTGTTTGTGAGGGACATCCAGGGTTATATACTGGTTTCAGCCTTCCTCTATTAATTCTTACTTTTTCTCTCAGTCCTCCTCCCTGCTGCATATTAAATCAAGGACAAACATTTTAATAGCATCAAGAGATAGTGAACGGATATTTAAGGTGATTAACAGGCAGGCACACCTGGCCCTTCACATTAACCTACATCAGCGTGTTCCATAAGGTTCCATTCTACAACATGCTATAAAATAAAGTTACCAGGCCAGAAACTAAATTAATATTTAATCAGATACGCAGCTGTAATTCATATCAAGTCAAAATTCAGTACAGTAAGCTGAAGCAGGGCGAAGGAAAAAGGAAAGACAAACAACTCAGAAGAGGCACTAATTACCTTTTGCAGTTCAAGCAGGGGAGACGCATAAGAATGGAATTATCTCAGGTTACATTCAGAGAGAGTTTGGATTACAACCTTTTAATAAAAGGCCATAATCTACTAAGCAGAAAAATCAAGAAAAGCAAAGCTCCATAATGATATGGAGCCTCAGTGATATTCTGGTTTGACTTGGTGGGGAAGGGGGGAGAAATTGCTCATGGGAAGTTCTGGCATCTGTCACAAAAATGTATTTAAAACTGAGATGAGTTTCAGCTGCAAAGCATGAACCTGGAGTTCCCCAAAGCTCACAGATGTTTGACTCCAAGGTTTGGTTCAAGCTCATCTATATGCAAAGAGGTGAATTAACCCATTAAGATTCACTCTAGTTGTTAATATAAACCTGTTTGGAAAAGTAAAAGAAAAAAACCTAAACAACCCAAAACAAAAAAGGGAATTTGAGCATCTACAGTTTGAGACAAATGGTTGATCTCTAAATCCAACTGAGATGCATCCAACCAGGTCTGAATATTCAGGAAAAATTCCTCTCCTACCTCCTAAAAGTAACTTTTAGTCTAACTTGGTAAGGAGTCACTGATTAATGTGTACATTGAGCTTTCCACAGTTGCTTTGCAGAGTGATAGTTCCCATGGCATTTGATTCTCTTTTCACACTATACTTAACACATTTTTGCTCCCTGAATCCAGTCTTAGACTATTCAGCCCACTATCTGATTCTTCTTATTCTTACCTGCAAAGCAGGAGCAAAAAGCAAGCTACCACAAACATGGTTGATGTACTGAAGAACAGAAGGTTGCACCTAGAAACAACTGGAGAGGAAAGAGGAGAAGATGCAGCAGTAAATAACCACAGCAGCCTCATAAGCCCAGGAGGCTGCAGACAGCTGATGATGGCCAAAGCTGATGCCATAGAGAATCTCATGTCCAGCTGCTGCAGAGGTGAGTGGGATTGTTTGGTGCTGCCCTCAGCAAAACCACTGTGGACTCAGTTCAGAGACAAAAAATCCAGACTATCAATCTGAAATGCTTTGAATAAAGCAACTGCTGCTTGTTCAGCACTATGGCATTAAAACCTCTCTTCAGGTAACAACAAGAACAGTCTAAGGTTTTTCCTTCAAGTAATAGAGCACAGGTCCATTTATATTCCAACTGCTTTGAGCCACAAAGGCCTAGAGCCAAGGATTTCTCTTTCATTAGCCATATCATAGATGCAGGTCAAAGCCCTCCTCCAAACATGAGGCACATACATGAGTCAAGACATGCCTTCCACATCCTCCCATGGAATGAGTAGAAGCCTTTTCTTCAGCTGGCACCAGTCAATAACCACCTGCAGTTTGCCATTCCTTTCTCATCTTGCCATCTTTTTCCCTCATTTTGACCCAGTTCGGACCTTAGAGATTCTCAGGGCTCTCATATGTAGCAAAGCATGTGGCCTGATGCTCCTCCTGCTTCCTATACGCTGCGAAAGCCCCACGATGGCATTTTACTTCTGCACGTGGTGGCAGATGTTCCTGTGAATTTCAGATCACCCCACTGAACACCCACCATCTGCTGGTAGCCATTTACTCTGGAGATTTCTGAACCCAGAAAATATCACCCAAACAACTTGTTACTTAAGAGTTATTAAGAAAACAGCATGGCCTCCATGGCCACATCCGCTCAAGGTCAAGAGAGATTACAGGATCATTGCACAAATGAAGTTAGGAGGAGTGTGGCAGCCTATCACTCAGTTTTCAGTGGAACAATTCCATCTCAGCACCAGAATACTCAACATCTCTTACCAGGAACTGGCTACAACTACCTATATACCAGCTCCTGAAGACACAGTTTTTTGCTTGCGGTCAGGCTCTGGCAGAACCTCTATCCACAACCACTATTGCTAAGGAAAAAGAACAACTAAAGTGCTATGTCCTCTTCACTCGCTATCACACACGCAAAAAAAAACCCAGACACAGGCTGCACATCTTAAAGAACTGATTAGAAAAGAGGCACCATTTGGGCCTGAAAGCATTTGGTGGACTTTTTCTGATTTACTACACACAAGGTTGATTAAATATTCCCAAGTGTAATTAAATGTATCGATTTGCTATACTACAAATAGAAGCAGTCATTATGCAAGGCTGCCATATCAACACAGTCTTTCTAACTTTGTCCAGTGTTGCTGTAGATTTCACGGCTGTTGCATATTTGGTAAGATAGCTAAGCTCCACCAGGTATCCCTGCCTTACATAGCTATTTAAGCACAAATTCTGAAGAAAGTATATTACATCTAGAGTCACTTCACATCTTTTTTGCAGTGGACTGGTTATTTCTGGGAGAAGGAACTAAAATAGAAAGTGCACAAAGCTGGCAGCATTGCTGACCTGTGAGAAATATGCTTAAGATTCTTACACCTTTACATTACACATTTTTTTAAGTGCTCCTGTTGAAATCCTGTGATTTGGAAACATCAGGAAATCTTCACATTTTGAGTGAAAACAGAATCCCACTTTTCCATTACCGAGTAAGTAATGGAATTACAGGAAAACAGTTCCCCCATATGTCTCCTTTAGCTTAATAAAGCATTGGCCTGTCATTTGCCAGACTTTCAATTTCTCCTGCTGACATGGATTACACTTTCGGAAGTATAATTAGGAATATGCTCCTTGGAATCATCTTGGGATATAGCAGCCTACTGAAAAGCACCTCGAGTTTCTAAAAATACCCGAACAAAATGGCATATTTGAACAAGAACAACATGGTGAGACAGGCTCTTAATAGCTTTTCTTAGGCATTTTCCAGCCGTGCTTTCCTCCTTCTCAACTGTCTTTGGCAAGATAGCACAGTTAATCCAGGCCTACAGCAAATCTTGAGAGCCTCAAATATCTTCCCAGAGGAACACCACCACAATCTGCCTGAGGCACATAAAAGTTTGGGTACTTTTAGGGCCTCTGCATTCCAAGATGAATGAAACAGCAAACTCTTACACACACCTGCTGCACTCAAGTGCTGGCAAATTACCAGGCCTCTCTTTCTGCAGGGAAACTTGGATAAATAGCAGTCTTCCTTGGTCTCTAGTTCTTGTGCAGGGAGACAGTAAAGACCTCCTCAATTGCCCTACTCAGCTGCCAGCCTAGGAGCTGTGCTCTCCAGCTCCATCCTGGAAGCCTGCATAGGCAGGATTTGCTGCCTGGTGAAGGTTTAGTCAGCGACTTATTTATATTGTTCATTAGTAAATGGCTTTTCTTCATATCAGAGGTATCTCCCTTGCTATGAGCAGTAACAATACACACCTATTGGAAAATATGGGCAAACATTTCCTCAGGAGTTAAAAAAAATAAATAGGTTGTTGTTGCCAACTCCTTATAATGTCGGTTACTTTATTGTAAATACCACACCCAATAATATTTGCAACGGATTTTGCCAGTTGCTGATCATCAAGTTCTTGTAGGATATATTCTTACTCTGAGGTAACTCCAGTTAAAGCTATGTAAGTAATGGAGTCTTCATTTTAATGCCTACTTTCTGTGCCTTGCCCCATGTTAATAAAAGAAATTCCCGCACTAGGATGTGACTTAGAAGGAAATATTTTGTTTCTTATCTGGGTAACATAAATCTCCTTTCTGAAAACGTCAATTTTGAAACAAACGGTTCAACACTTCTGTTTGAAAATACTGAAAACACATTTTGATATTTGAGATTTTAATTTTTTAAGTAACAAGCCCTATTTAATGAATAGTAAGAATCCTGTCTGAAACAGTAAATTTGTTCTGAAACACCCTTCACTGGGGAACAGTTGCCTATGTGTAAACTTGCTCAGTGCAGGCTTTTAAGCAACAGCAGCCTCCCAGTGGACCATACTGATTGATTCTTCCTAGGTCATATAGTTCCTGCAGCAGAGGCTCATCAATGGCTCAGGACCTTTTTAATCTTTTTGTTCTGGAAGGTTGTTTCATTTCTTTGGTGATCATGTCGTTATTTTTGATGCATTCAGCAGTGTGCTGGCATTATCTTCCTCTCAATGTTCTAGACCAGACATCACCAAACAACTCGCTGTAGTACGCAATGTTCTCTGCACGCTTCAGACAAGGCTCCTTGCTAGAGAAGTTAAACTCTGTTTTCTCCCCTTCCAGTAAGTACATTCACCTCTTGTAAACTACAGCTCTTACTTCTTTTCACCCTCATGGGCTTCTACACAAAGTCAATATGGATCCTACTGTTTCAGTTTTCCAACTAAGAGGGGGCAGCCTTCTGATGTGAAGTTAACTCACCACTGGTACAACCACACACAACAAAGTGTGCGCTGATCATCCTTGAAAGCTAATTACACCAGAAAAAGTCAATTTCTGTAAAGGACAAGATGAGTTGTGAAGCACTGTCACCAAGCTAGTATAGATGCCCTACCAGAATTTTTTTCTTATGAACAAACAGATATACCATAAAATCTTCTGCATGCTTCACTGTCAACTTTCCTGGCAGAGTAGGTAACAAACATGAGTTATGAGATTAAATTGAGACTGGCACCATCACCTACTTTCCTTTACAGCACAGCCAAATTAAATTTAGTGCTGTTGACCCTTGCAGCCAAAATAAATGTACAGGTGGGCCAAAGTTGGCTGGTGGCTCCAGTTTGCTTAGCTCTGGAGTTGAGGATGCTTGGAGTATTGCAGAGGTGTTGCCTTCCAGTCTCCAGGGCAAATGCCTTTTGCAGAGGCATGCTTGAGTGACACAGTACACTGAGCATCAAAGCAAACAATGCGAAGTAACTGTAAAAGACACATCTGGAAGGAGGAGAAACAGATCTGGACCTGAGAAGAGACACCCGTTTCTCCTGTACCCTTCCAGTTGCTGAGATGTTCTCTCCCTCCAGTGACCCAAAGTTGAGCACAGTAAAGTTAAAACTAAAGATAGTACAATGCTTGATAACCTCCTTGGTGAGCTTTTTGCTTTACTTAGAGATCACCTTTTACCATTAAAGAAGCTACCTGACAGAACCTGATGCTCTCCTGATGTCAAATTTGCAACAGAGCTTGTCCCCAGAGCACTGGGTCTTCTTAGGAATACATGCTCCATGAAGCTTTCATGAATCATATTGCATTACTTTCATGTGCCTCTCCTCTGAAGGCAGATGGGCATGAGCCCCAAACCAAACTCAATTTTCAAGCAAGCTATTTAAATTCACGAGAAGCAGCTTGCTTAATTGTTCTGCCTCATGCATATTCCAACCAATTCTGGAGAGCATCAAAAAGCTGGAGCCACCTGTGTTTTAGGTAGCCAAACAATAAAGACTTTAGTACTTTCCAGTGTTGAAGTGAGTGCCAAGAAAGAGCATCAGAGGAAGACCAAGCGGATCCCATGATGCTATGTCCCTCTGTGGTCTAATTTATTTCCTCACTTCCACTACAGCCCACTAGCTAACCTATCCACACAGGTTATAATGCTCTGCCAGTGTGATACTGCAATCACAGATGCAGCATTCTTCCTCTTTCTCCCTAGCAATTTCACAACAGCAATTCCCCTTCAGCTATATGGCGAGTACATGAAAAATACTTGACACTAAAAGTTCTTTAGGGTAGATGATTAGAAATACAAGTGCTGCCATTGGGATGCCCTGAGAATCACTGCCTTGGCTTCTTTAAAAAGGCAGTGCTTTCTTCAGGTTGCAATTACAAGGTAGTCAAAACACATAATGGGCAAGAGTACTGCATGCAGCTGTAACTCATTCAGAGAGCACTCTTCCTTTCCCTGGAGCTAATGCTGTGGAGAAGCTGTTCCATCACTCTTTTGGATTGGTTTAATGTAATGCCCTTTTCTATTTTGATCAAGTTTATTGCCACAGAGGTAAATTATTGTCTGAGTTATTTCACATGCCTAGTTTATAAAGCACATGTTGAACCACGTCTTTGTTAGTGCCCCAGCATGCAGAAGCTTAGCTACAGGCCTGAGTGTTACATTAGTTGTACCTATGAGTTCTTTTGATCAAGCAGAGCTCATGTCTTGTCTTAGGCACGTACGCTTATCTTGAAGAGCAACACATGTTACCCTTATTTATCTAATTGCTCTTCCTCCCTCTTTTCTCTGCTTGGTGCTCTGTTTTGGAGGGCTACAGTTATTCCTTTATATGGTCCCGGGTAGCGGTCAAAATGTGTCACCATTCCACCATTCCTGATGATGGAAATCAAACTGCCTAGAGCCAACAAGCCCAACAGAGAAGCAGAACTCTCAAATATCTGTTTGATAGCACAGAGTGCAGTGGGGCAGATTTGCACAGGCCAGTTAGTAACAATGGAATCAGGCCTAGTGGCTGCCTCCTTTCTCTCTTCCTATGATGCCTACCCACCTCCCATGCTCTAGTAGCATGTATGGGAGAGGTAGCACACTGTTCCCTGACCACCATTACTCTTGGCCTTCCTAACATCAGTGGCAACAGCACAGCCAGATTTTCTGATAGTTCAGAACACAAAAAGTGAGCATCCAGCATAGGAGCTCCTTATAAAAGGAGCAACATTACAATCTTCTTCATAAGGTCTATGTACTATTAATGAATATTCACCCCAGGTTTAAGCTGGTTATAGACTAAAGCAAATGATCATGCATGCAGGTGCAAGAGCTCCTGGAGCCCTAGCAGTGAAGCACATGCATTCCCCTTTTGCAGTCAGCAAAACTCCCCTGAACAATTGTATTCACATTATTGCTGTAGCTATTACTGAGTTATTACAGCAACTGAGTTTAATAGTTACCTGCAAGAGAAGACAAGCTGTTAAGGCAAGGAGCTTAATATTAAAAACCTTATAGCAATTCTTTGAAGGTTGTCATTGGAGGAGGCAGAGCTTAAGGTCCCACTAAACTGGTTTCAAGGAGCAGGGCAAAAATCCAAGAAAGAACAAAACCAAAGGACTCTTGCTTCATTGAGGACATCAACCTTCGGCCAAGCACAGGGGCCGTATTCACACTTTGTATTATGCTAACATAGACACAAGCCCTTGCCCCCATTTCTCTTGACTAGAAACATTGCAGCAAGAAGATATCAGTAAGAGGTCTGAGACAAAAGCGGAAGGACATGCCCTGACATAAACTACAAGAGCAGATGATGGAAAGGGAGCTTGATAAAGGGATTATTCAACAGCATAAGGTTGTGGTGTGGAGGACCTGGACTCAACTTGTTGATCCTCTTTTCAGTCCCTGTGTGATCTTGGACTAGTTGGACATTCTGTCTCCCTTTTGAAAAGGCAGCAGGCAGATCTTCCCTGCCTCTGTGAATGTTTATGAGGATGCACTCCGGCACAAGTCCACATGGATGGGCTGCCAGTTTGTGGGCAAGGGGCACGAATAGGCCAGCGGACCCGAGCATCATACAGTACCATCAATCCGCAGTTCCAACACTCCCTTCCCTTCCTCCGTTCCCCAAGGTACTTGTTAAACTGAAGATACAAACCCACTCTCTTGTAGCTCAGATGTACCTGACGGCTTTAGGAGCTCACAAAGGATTCAGCCAGTGGATCTTTAAAACTAGAACATAAAACTCTCATCTGTCACCACTAAAAATCAATAAATGAAGTTTTAAGACCCAAAGTTGTTTACTGGCAATTACAATATAGCTTACGGTAAATGAACATCTTTTAACAACCAATGTCTGTTCACATTTTCTACTGGAACTTGGTATATTAGTGGGACAATAATTCTGGAAATAGCCAAGAAATAGCCAGATACAAGGTAATAATGAAAGGCCACTGTGACATACAAGATTTAAGTGAGTACCAGTAGTTGTACCTCAGTCCTAAATTACATATGTGCTTCCTGAGTTCAGTAGCAGAAGTGTCACCAAGCGTAACAACATTAGGCCTGAATTCCCATACAGGTCTGACAACTATTTGCTGGTTAGTTGTGAGCCAGTTCCCTGAGGGCCACAGCTACAGAAAGCCCAGTTTTCTTTGGAATCCCTGCTCTTCATCCTGAATATGGAACAACAGGAGTGGTAAGAAAACACACAACCTCATCATGCTGCCAGAGATCACTGGTGGAGACCAACAGCACTGCACTCATCAAGCAATGAAAGCAACATGCCAGGTAGAATCAATGGAGTATGTTTGTCTAGGCAACACTTATAATGCAAATTAAAATGGATATATGTCACTCAGATCTGAAATTAAAAAGCAACACAGAAACCTAGTCTACTATTATATTGGTTTGCTGCTTCTGAGACTGTATTCCCATTCACTAAAAAGCCTTCAGCATGCATAATTATCATCTAACACCCTCAAGAGGAAGATCCTGTCCTCAGAAAGTTAAGTACTGAAGTACTTAAGAATGTAGAATGGGAAAAACATCACAGAAAATCCCTTTCTGCAATTCTCTATTGCCCTGTAATTATTAACCTGCAGTAAAGAAGCAGGCATTGGACATTTGGAGCAATTCATTCTGGTGAGGCAGAAAGAATTAACTCGTGTGGTCACACGTCAGTCACCTTCAGGAGTACACGATGGCCAACCTCCTCGGCAAGGGTTACGTACAGTGAGGAAGTGCAAATGTTACATGTGTAGAACAAACAATAGGGCTGTTATAGTACCTGAGGAAGTCTTGAAAATAAGCTTTTGCTCAGACTTTTTTTTTTCTGAATATTTTTGTTTCAACCACAGTTGGTCACTGTCGGGCCCACTTTGCCTGTGTGTTATCTGGGCACTCAAATCAAACCAATTTTGGTCCTTGGCAACATGACCAGGTGGGAAATCAATTCACTAAACGTAAGAATCTCATCTTTAGCATCTTAGAAATACCCAAACTTCAACGCTGGGGATGTCAGGACTGCAGGACATGAGCAGAGGCAGCGACAGGCAGAAATCTAGAGAGAATCTTGCTGTTTAGCAACCATGGCCAGGTCTCAGAAAAGAAACAGCAAGGAAATTTGCAGCCAAAGGTCTGATTTATTGGCGATACAAAAGCTTATGCCCTGTTCCTAAGCACAGTTCTCTGCCCTTTCCCCTCAGCAGCTTGTACACATCTGCAGCTTGTACATCCTCAGCCAGGCGGTGGGGCAGGGACACAGCTCTGCCCTCGCAGCTTCAGCCCAGAGCTGCCAGCACAAACTCCTAAATGGCTCAAGCTGCTCACAGACCTTAAAGACTGCTTTTATACACAAAGCTCGATGTTGGAAAGTGGTTAGCCAGCTTTAATTATGAATCAGTTGTATGTTGCTGTATTTCCTCCAGACCTTCGGGGCAAGAATGCCATACAGGTGTTTCGGCTTCCAATCCATGCATTTGATAAGAGATGGTGTATGAAAGCAGGCTTCCCTTGTGATAATAGCACCTTTTCACCCCTTCCCCAGGGCAGCTAAGCTCATGGCGAGAGCTAATGCTCATCCTGCAAGTACATCGGCATTTTGCAACGAAAGAGGAAACGTGAATTTAGTTGTCTCATTTCACGAACACAGAAGCTGTCAGCTGCACACACGAAAGGAAGGCTAGGATAATTTTCTCCCAGCCTGCACCACACAGGATTCGTTATCTCCTGACAAACACTGGGGCCCAAGCAATTGAACCAGCTAGTTTCCAGGGCTGCAGGTGCAGCACCAGCCAGTCAGTACACCTAAAACAGGGCAGTAGAAGACTGTAAAATATATACATTTAATGTTGTTAAGCTCTTCCAAATAGCAACATGTTTAAGTAATCTCTGTCTAAGCCCTTGGCTGCTATCTCCCATGAAACATTAACCAAACCCTTTATTGAAGAAGAAAAAAATCTTTTTGTCTAAATTGCCTCTTTTCTTCTCCCCAAGATGCTTCAGTTCATTGTTTCTGACCTTCTCTAGCTACTCAACAAATCCTTGTATTTTAACTTTCATAGTCTGACCTTTCTTACTGTCAGCTGCTTGCTTGTTAACTCTGACTGCACCACCCAAAGGCCTCTTGGGAAAAATAAACAGCAAATTAAACTTTGAAGGACTAACAGAGAAGAGATGCTTTGGCTTACATTGCATGAATCTCTGTTGTACCCTCAAACTGTGCAACGCATTAGTTCCACCACCTCTCCTCTGTTCTTCTGTGCCAAAATCCATACATAGAAACCATTTATCACTGGCTACATCTGTCATATCGTTTCATGTCAAAGCAGTTGCTGCATGAAATAAACTTGACGTGTCTTGTCGTTAAATACTCTGATATTTATCCTGTGCAAGACAGAAGGAAAAATGGGAAAGGCTGCTATTGATCATTGGGCTTTATAAGGACAGCATGATCTCCTGCCTGGGCCAGAACACTCGGGGTTTATGCACTTATTTATCAATCTGTCTATTTATGTAGAATGCATTCCTATTATAATAGTGATCTCTTACTTTGATATCATAACACAAAAAGAGCAAAAATTGATTGCAAATGGATGCAAGAAGACACAAATCAAGGGACATCCCTTAGATCCTTCCTGACAGTTTGGAGCAAACCTATTTTCACACCCCTTTGGAGTTCAAGTGATGTCTGTGCTCTGCAACTCTACAGCCTGGAGGGTAATTTGGATTTATGCAGTCTGCTAAAACCTTGCAGTGGGTGTCACCCCTATATTTAACCTACATAAACACTCAACTGTTCTTACCTCTTCAGGAAGGGCTGAATCTGCTGGATTTGTTCACCTAATGCCTGCCCCCTGTCTGCAGCAAGAAACAAATCCTTAGGGGCTTTAGGGTACACAGAGGCTTTGGTCTTTGAGAGCAACAGTTGGGAAAAGACAGTATCTGTTACCCAAGCAAATACAGCTATTTCAATATAATGCATATAGAATATAGTTATTTACAATGCTGTTGGGACTTTGGAATTCATAATATGAAAAGAAGAAAGAAGGTGCTTGCTGCTTAGGATCAGTATCTGCACCATTTGAATTTCTGACATTCTTGTAGGTACAACTGAATTTTTTAGTGTAACTACACATAAGACTATACAACTTAACACTGGTAGAATTTCTTCCTAAAATACTGTATTAGCCCACTGAAAACAGATTGAGAGCAAAGAAATTGGGAGGAAATCATTTTCCAGCAAATGAAAGTGTAAGTAATATGAAATATTGATCTGAAATCATAAGCCCATGAGAATCTCATTTAAAAAGCTTCCTGAGCTGGACAGCACATCCTTTCACATAAAGCAGTACAGTCTTCTATATGATACCTGCTCTCATCAGCTCCAGTCTGGTTTGTTATTAATTACTTTTTACAGATGCAGCAGTAGCTGGGAAAGCTAAATGGGGTGGTATATCTGGCAGATTTTTTTCCTTCATATTAATCCCTTTTATGTCTGAATTAAAGCCAGAGGCTATGGATGTTAATTCTATGCTGGCCATGCTAGAACTATAATAACCTGTGAAAACTGCAACCTTGACAAAGAGAATTAATCACTGCTTGCATGTATGGGCTTGTGAAACCGAGCAAAAGTTTGCATCAGTAGGAAATGCATTTTTCTTATGCTGATTGAAGGACGTGAATCTACGTGCTCACTCATCATCTTGGCACCGTGAGACAGGGATTAAAAAAATAAACCTTTTTACCATCCTTCCAGAAGGAATTGGACTTGCCAAGCCATTTGAAATACAAAGTTGAAAGATTTATTTGTGGAGGATTAAAGTAAGGGAGGGAATTTTATAAAGCCAGGCTGTTACTGAGCCAGTGCAGAGAAAGCAATGGCTGGCAGCAAGGCTGGCAGTGTAGTTACCCCCAATATGCGGCTATGTTCCTGCCCCAACCAGTGCCATTAAATTCAATGCAGAGACAGTAGAGAGTCAGAGAAGATTGCTGGTGGTCGAGGAAGCTTACACTATGTCCTGGGAGTAGGTTACTAAAAACCTCTGAAGCTAGGACAAGATTGTCATCTCTGGCGTGCAGGAGCCTCCATACAATCCCTGATCCAAGAGCACAAACCCCATCTATTTTAGCAACAAAACACTCAGCATTACTTGTAGGGTCCTCGTGGTCAGAGTACCCAACAGGGGACCCAGATTCAGCTGCTTCTGCTATAGATTCAAAGTAGTCTTATGTCTCTTATGCATTCATAGACCTACCTACTGAGCAATCCCTGTTTGGGCAGTGGGATGAAATCAAGCTGTTGTGTGTAGCTGTCAGCAGCCGTGAGGCAAAGGAGGCTGAGCAAAAAGGGAGACTGATGCTATCTTGGCAGTGACAGCACTTAGCTGGGGCAAAATCATAGGGAGTCTGATCTGAAATATCATTCCTCATACCGGTATATGTGTTTAACTTGTTTTATCCTAGAGAGTCAAACATTGAAGGAGAATAGTTCCAGGCAGCAAGCACTGCACTGCTTGATGCCTATGGTCTTTGCTTATTTCCCTCTTCCAGCGCCCTGTTTAGATCCCTCCCTGCACTTGGCCAAAAGCAGCCTGGACGTTAGGGTGCTCTTTCAGGATCTGTGGGATGCAGGACTAAATTCCTTTGCCCTGGAATAGGAAGTGATGTGATAACTCCATTCTTAGGTAAATGCTCAATCTATTAGACTATTATACAAAACAAAGGAAACTGAGCTCCCAGCTCATTCAGTTGCCAGGCTTTGTTCTCAATTACTTTCCTCCTGCAAACACATTAAGTGTAGTCAGAGACTTCAGCATTAGACCAGATCCCTCTCTGCCTCATTTCTGAATTGCTGGTGTGCTAGGTAAGGTGCTAAGCAGGCAGACCTTAAGTTCTTCAGAGTGAGGGTTGCTTCTTGCTCTGTATTCGGGCTGCATCCACACAGAGACATTCAATTACCCTTGAGGATCCGGATCTAAGTACCTGTTCAATATCACAGAATTCTCCAGTGGAGCAAAGAACCAAGCAGAGGAATTTCCAGTCTTTAGTCAATTATTAATCTGTAAGAATATCAGTTCCTAAGAGTATCAGTCTTACACTACACCCAGGTTCCTATCTTTAAAAATTTACTTTGGACTAAAAAGCCCTAAACTATTAAGATGAGACCCACTTTAAATTCTCTGTATATCTATTGAGAATTGCTTATTTTCATGATGTCTATTAATTATTTTTACTTGTTTTCATTTAGCAGTGCAATAAGTTAAATGGTTTACATAACTTTGACCTTTACCCTTACCATTTCCATTCAAATTTTGCCAAGCATTTCCCACACTATAAAAAGCAAGCATTTAAAAATGCTTTTAAATTGCTTTAAAAAATAAAATAGGAAAACAACATCATATACAGTCTCCACAAGAAATTATATTTCTACAACAGTACTTCATAGATCTCCTTTATGGCTGCTTACAGACAATGTAAAAATGATGTTGGTTATGCCTGCAGCCAGAGAGCATTTGTAGGTATTTAGAAGATAGAAAACATGACAGCTCAAATCGTCAATGTCAGGCCAGTAAACTGTCACAATGTACACCATGATCCCTGAATTGAGATCCTACTTATTTTAAAGGAAGATGCCCTGACTGAGCAACTTTTCAGTGAAAAAACTCTTCCAGACCCTTTCAGGAAACATCCCTCACGGCTTTCCTGCTGCCTCTAGGTTTTACTAACAGCAGGCTTTCCCTGCCCTGCTGCAGGGCTTTGGACCTCACATGAATTTGCCCATGAGTCATGAGAGCACATGCCCTTCCGCAACACCACGATCCTTACAGTCAGGTCTCAGTGCCATGAGCAACACGCAGAGGAGGACTGCAATTCCTCTCAGGTTAAACTGGCAAATCTCTGAGTTCAGACTCAAGTAAAGCAGCTCAGACATCAGCAACTTAGGTTCATAAACACTTTCACGAGCTTTTGTTTGTTTTTTATACCCGTGGCTTCCATAAAGCCAACCCATAAGTACACGTTGCACCAGTCACCAGGGAGAAGGGGTTTGCTCATCCTCAACAGGGCTGTCTGCCCTCTCCCAGGACAGCTTCATTTCTGGAGAAGTGGCTGAGGTGCAAGCCACAGGTGAAGCACTACCAGCTTGTGAGGGGCCACTAAGTGTTCGGGATGAGTAATGGTGTGGACCATGAGATTAAAGGAAAGATGGAGAGGGGCTGAAATGAGGGGACCTGCCTCACAAACTGAACTGAGTGGGCAAATACATCAGGCAACAAAAATTCCCCAAGATCTTCAACAGACTTTTCAATAAATTAGCATGTAACTTCCTTTGCAACTCAGAGTAAGTCACAGAAATCAAAGGAGAACTGTAAAGCAGAAGATGGTCTTCTAATGCAGCCTCCTGCCACAAAGTGGCCAATGCCATACCATTCAGAGAAAGACACAACAAAACCTCTTTTCATTTTTGTGTGGGAACACCCACGTTTAAAAAAATAAAAACCCAAAACAAACCAAACAAAAAAACCCCAAAACCAAAACCAGTTTCTTTATCTCCAAGTGCTAGCAGCTGCCTCAGAGAATAGTTTGGGTTTGAAGGGACCTTAAAGATCATCTAGTTCTAACCCCCTGCCATAGGCAGGGACACCTTCCACTAGACCAGGTTGCTCAAAGCGCACACAGCTGGCTCATGCTGAGCTTTTGATCAACCAACACCCCCAAGTCCTGCTCCTCAGGGCTGCTCTCAATCAATCCATTCTCTGCCCAGCATCTGTATTTGTGTTTGGGATTGACCCAACCCAGATGCAGGACCTTGCACTTGGCTTGGTTGAACTTCATGAGGTTGGCATGGTCCCACTTCACAAGCGTGCCAAGGTCCCTCTGGATGGCATCCCTTCCCTCCAGCGCATCAACTGAACCACACAGCTTAGTGTCGTCGGCAATCTTGCTGAGGATGTACTTGATCCCACTGTCCATGCCACCTACAAAGACATTAAACAGCTCTGGTTCCAAGACCAACCCCTGAGGAACACCACTCATCACTGGTCTCCACTTGGACATCGAGCCACAACGAAAGCTTACACTCTTTCTACAAATAATGAACAAAATGACGGGTGCTCTCATTATCCATATAAACACACAATTCTCTTCCAATTCCCACTGCAGTCTTTGCTTTGCTTCAGGCTCAGGGCTTCCACTGTTTAGCTGAGCTCCATGTTGCACTTCACCTGTAACACGCTCGTGCCCCACCAGAGAGATTTAATATGGGACGGGCATGTTATGGCTATGTTGAGGCAACGCCGATCCTCTGCGTACACTGAGTGATGATACCTGACACACCTGCCAAAATGCAGAGATGATGTTGCATGACCACATCTCCTACTGTAACTGCATGTTCAGTTTTGCTGAGTGTTGAAAAGCTTCATTATATTCTCTACAGCCTGTTTATCTGTAGCTTAAGAAGAACCAGACTCCAAATATGCCTCATAAAAACAAGACCCTTGATGTGACAAGTCAATCAAATTTAAAAGGTTACCTGAGGGGTTACTAAAGGAGGGTTCTTAAGGATCACAAAGCACTTAACAGATGCTCAGCATTTATTTGCAGAGGGTGACTTTCTGGAACTATACTTTCTTTACCTTTCCCACAATGGAGCTACTGCTTCTCTAATTTAATAATTTATACATCTGGAAGTCTTTCCTAATACTTATCCCTTGGAGGCTGATCTAGCAGAAAAGGATGAATCAGTGGTTAGGATGCTGCCCGAGACTCAAGGCTCATAAGGGGCCCACTTGGAGATGGATTTACTCCAGGTTTTAAGCAAATAACTGAATCTCTGTCTTTTCCTTCAATGCATCATGATGATAACAGGTCTAGTTCATAGGGGTGTTACAAAGACATATTCTTTGGATCACTGTGGCAGCTGTAGTCACGTAAACCTGTAAGATACACTGAGGGTAGAGAAGGGCAGAGAACCAGTAATCAGTGTTGTGGAGAGGCCCTTCAGCCTTTCACGTGCTGGTAAGGTGCACAGTTTACTGGGTATTCAGAAGAAGCTGTGATAAAAAAGTCCTGATCTAGCTGAAATCCACAACATGACTGAGCTCCCTGGGATTAGGATTTGCTTTTATGTCTTTAAAGTAAAACAGCACAGTCTGAAGCAGATTTTGAAATCTTGTCCTGGGGACAGGGCTGTCAACTGACAGGTGTAGAATAAATCTGTCCAACCCCAGATGATCTTACACCATCATGTAGCATTATAAAACATATTTGCCTTTCTGCTCCAGAGCAGAGTTATACAAGAACCCTTCTCCCACTGCCAAGGCATTGCACAGCCCTGCCTGCAGTTATTAACTGGGATTGTCTTTCTGTTACGTGTCCAGGCTTTTCCTTTCTGATGTGGACTGGTTTGATTCCCACAAACGAGCCTGCAAGCAAACGATTACGCTCTTTGCATTTTGTGCAGAGGGATGGAAACCAGCCTGCTCTGTCCAAACGGCTGGATGCTGCCTGGAGAGAGTGTGGGAACTGGGAAAAGGGGACTTTTCTCCTTTACCAAAGCTTAGTGCTGGGTACAATATGAAACTCCTGCAGGAAACGTGCCAGTAAATACCACGCAGGCCTGAGCTTGATTACAGTCTGATTCATTAGCATCTCAATCATCTTTTAATCCAAAAAGAATGGATTTACTTACTTTTTAATTTTTAAATAAACTAAGCTTCATGGCACCTGGGAGAAATCTTGAACTTGAGTAATAGCCACAGAAAATTACCTTTCAAAATGTCAGTGTGCAGTGTGGAAATGCAGTCACGGAATCACAGAATGGTGTGGGTTGTAAAGGACCTTAAGCTCATCCAGCTCCAACCCCCTGCCACGGGCAGGGACACCTTCCACTAGAGCAGGTTGCTCCAAGCCCCTGTGTCCAACCTGGCCTTGAACACTGCCAGGGATGGGGCAGCCACAGCTTCTCTGGGCACCCTGTGCCAGTCAAGGACACTCTCTCTAACCTGGTCTGTTCATCAGGTTTTTATTTAAGGACTACAGTGTCCAGCCTTTTCAGATTTCTGATTCATTTAACCATTTACATATACCTGGATCATCTTTATCCTTGCATTATCTGCTTATATGCACTCTCTTTACCCTAAATATCCCACCTGCATAGCCTTATGATAACCCTTCAGATATCTAGGGAAGGCCTTGGGGCTATGAGGTAAGTGAGCTATATTACCATCAAAATGAGGAGCTGAGCAATGCTTAGCAAGGTGTAGCAGCACTAACTACTTGGCTCTGCCCTTGCAGAGCTAATTCATTTCCCAGATCCTGTTAATAAAACATGGAGTGAAAAGTGTGGAGTGAGTGGAGTAATTTCTGTCCTACAGAAAGGTCAAAGCTGGGAAAACACCGGCTACAGTGATGTGCAAAGTTTACTGTTACAAATACAGCTTGTTAGTTAAAGATGTGGAGCTTCCCATCACATCTACTGGAACAACTCCATTGACGCTGGGAGGAGTCAGGTTCATAAGACAATCACTCCATTAATGAGCAAGCAGTCCTAGAAAGAAAATAAACAGTAAAAGGAAGCCTTACTGTACAGAACATGAAAGTAGCATAGAAAGCATGACGCTCCAGCCTTGAAGGTGGAAGTGGGACACCTCTAACCTTACCCCAAGGCAGTACAGATGGCTGTGACAGCCTTCTTGAGTTCAGTCTTTTGGCTATGAGAATATTGCCATTTTTTGCAGGCTTTTAAACATTCTTTTCAGGAGTGCGTGGATTCCAGTGTTTCTCTTAAAGCCTCAGCTCCAGAGAGCAAGTGAATGTGTGAGAAGTTCAGTCTTCATTTGAACTGATAGAGTTTCTAGTCTCATAGCTCTACAGAGGAAAATATGGGACAGAAAAGAAGAATCCCGAAAGAATCCCTAAGGTTCAAAATCAGTTGGGCAAAAAGGTCCAATCCCCGATGACACGAAATGACAGTAATGCCAGCTACAATCAAGAACCATACAATACTTTTGTCAAGACAAAGGTATTAACGCAGCTGCCCTGGCACATTTTCCAGCTTTCACCCTCCCAGTCATCAGCATTTAAATGCTTCCCATTAGCAACAGGCTTTGTCTTCCTCCTGCCAACAGAGACTGGAAGCTGACTTGGCGGGAGCACAGCACCCACCACATTCTCCCTTTTGGCTATAGGTGGAGAGACCTCTACACGCAGAGCCAAATTCTCCCTTCACTTGATTGTCCCCACATTTAAGTTACCCTGTATTCCCCACTGGTGAAAGAGCAAATATTGGTGCGGGGCTGCGAAATAGTTTGCAACTCTTCAACATGAAAGATACTCATAAAGAGGAGGGGTAATTATTAACCCGTGAGTTAGAGGAGACTGTCTGAGAACTTGGAAGCAAACCTGAAACTTGTGAGCAAGATCAAACTAGTCACCTGAGGGAGGGTGGAGGGGGACAATAAAAATGTATTTCACAGGGCAGAAAGGCAACAGCAGTCTTGTTAGTGCATGCTAGTGAACGTACCCATTTCTCTCATTTTCCATCTGAAAATTAAGGTTATTATAAGGCATATATTTCCTTTGTCATATTTCACAAAAACATCTGGAGCCAGGCTCTGCTAAATGATACTTAGCATCTCGCAGCTTGTGCCTCTAGGTGTCCTATTAAAACTGGTCCCACATTTATTGGTTTACGCTCGCTGCGGTGTGGATGGCATGTTCGCGCATATCTGACTAACAACTGATAAACAATGTGAACAGAGGGAGCCTTTGTGGATGAAGATGATTTGTTATTTATCAGGTACATTTATCTCCTGTGTTTTCTAGAGCTCAGTCGTTCTCCCCCAGGGCTCAGAAACAGCGGCTGGGTGCCCTGAGGCTGGACCTATCTTTCTCCAAAGCCTCTGTCTTGCACATAAGTTTCTCAGTCTGCTTCACGTCTTTCAGCAACACCTCAAAGGCCCAAACAGGACCATAGAATCATAGAATGGTTTGGGTTGGAAAGGACCTTAAGATTATCTAGTTCCAACCCCTTGCCAACATCAGCTTGCACCTTACACAAATTAAAAGGCATTCCATGGCTTGAATAACCAAGAAGCAAGCAAACACCCTCCTCTTCCTCTGCCATGATTTACCTGCCTTCCAGCTTTCTGCCCTCCCTTAAGCTCTGGGCAGCAGAGGGGGGGGCTACCCCATGTCTACCCATCCTGGCTGCATTTGTACATCCTCCTTCCTCATGTTTCTGCTCCTCGACTGCACAAACGCCTGCTGCTTCTCTGTTAGGCCACACCGCTAGAAAATCACAGGCTCTATGTGACTGGCAATGGGTCCAGTCTCTTTGCTGAAACCCATAGGGCAGGAGGCATGATCCCAACAAGGCTGTGTGGGATTTGTAAACAACTTTTGGGTTTTTTTTCCCCTAAACTTTAATCTCTAGCATCCAAAAGGAATATTTCATTTCCCATCAGACCTAAGCTTGCCTGTACCAGTCATGGTGCCCCACAGGACCTGCAGCAGGAATGCCATGTCCGTTGATGCAGATTACCAGGACTTTAGCTCCTAGGAAAGGCCATGGCCATACAGGTAAATGGAAATGAACTTTGAGTAAAAGCATTTCAAAAACCAAACGAAAGGAGCATGTACTTTGAATCAGAATATAAATAAACGGAACAGGAGAATTTCCTGTTATTTAACCTGCTGTAGTAACGTGTCAGCCTGGCTACACCTTCTAAAGTAGCTGCATGGGTGAGTCAGAAAGGAAAAAAGAAAAAGGAAAAAAAAAAAAGTAAAATACCAATCACATTGTTCAAATTTAACCTTTATTTTTTCCCATAAAGTTATTCCCATAACTTTATGGGAATCTGACCTGTTTCATCCCCTAGCGTTTATCCCCTGCTTCCTAAGAAATGGAAACCAGACCTAATTCTTTTGCAACAAGGCTCCGATCTAGGATGAGTTATACTTTCAGCTCTGCCACCGGCCTGATCTACTATGCTGGGTGGCAAATTATTCACCACTCAGTGCTTCAGTTTCATGGTCTGCCCAGCAATGACAGTTTTGCCAACCTCCTTTGAAGAAGCTCCCCATGATATCTTTACGAGAAGGCTCATTTCAACACGAAGCGGAGACTTCTCCCCTGATCACAAGTGGCATGCTGAGGGTTCCACATGTCAGTTGGGTGGCATCAATACAAAAGAACACTGCAGACTTCTGGGTTAACCTGTTTTAGACCTGCTGCTATAGGGAAAACAAGCAACTGAGTGAAGTATGAGTGTATGTGAAACAGGAATGGGATCTCCCTTTCCAGCAGCAGAGATCTGCCCTTTCTTCTGCAGCCAGGAGCAGGAATGTCTCCCACAGTCACACTGACACAGGCCAAATTAAATAGTAGCCCTCACTGTTCTCCATAATTAATATTCTTTCCTCACACTGCCTCTGCCTCCTTTGATGACTTAAACACCAGCTGTAATGAGCTTAATGTCCTCTAAGCTTAAGTTTCTTTCTTAGCCATAGCTTCAAAAAAACCCCAAACCCTTTAGTTTGTTCCATGACTTTCAACCATGCTCTCCCCCTTCCACAAAGTACAAACAAATCAGTCGTCAAACATGACCTGCTCCCTTTCAGGCAGAAATCCCGCATCTTGACACAGTTACAACACACTTGAATGGCTCTTTTTTACTCACTCATTGGATTCCGGTAACATTTAAACATGTCACGTAGGGGAGCAGATCACCAAAGGTGATTCTCTAGCAGTGTTTCCAGTTACCATCCACCACAATGAAAGAATAGTCAACAGCGTGCTGAAAAGGGGGGTGGGGGGAAGAAGAAGTTAAACTTTATCCCCAGCAGAAATGCTTCCTCCAGCAGGATGTTCTGGAATGAAGCCACTGTTGTGTCCCTATCACCGATGCAGCGTTATTAAAAACAAATAAAGTACAAATCCCACCCACTGGATGAACTCCCTTAACGGGAACCTCTGTCCATCTGGATGGAGCTGCCTCCCAGCACAAGCAGCTTTTGTTTCATGGAGGCTGCCACGTATTGTAAAGCTGAAATTCCTGTTTGGACTTACTTAGAGCGCAAGTCCCAGGACAGCAGAGCAAAGGAAAAAGTAGCAGCAAAAATAAACACTCCGAGGGGAAAGCATCAGCTGCCTCATTATTACAGCACAACCACGCACTTATTTTATTGCTGTTTATTAATAAATGAACAAATCATAATAAATAAATTACTCTTTCAATTGTTTTTCTTCAGATAAAAAAAGGAAAAGCAATTCCAGCTCAAGGCAAAACACTATTGTTAAGTTGTCTTCCATCTTAAGACACTGTTCACGTATCTCTTATTTGTTCCTACACCTTCTGGAAGTTGTTTCATAGTATTTTTTTCAATCAGCATTCATAATAGGTATTGAGTGAAAGAAGAAACCAAGCAGGAAATGCGTGCGTAAAAGGGTGTTTTGATAAGTAGTGGTGATTTGCTAAAGAGTAAATGAGGCTGAGTACATTGAACAGCAACGTACTACTCCGAGGCTCAGTCAAAAAGGGTTCAAACATTTTGGCACAGGAAAAGTTCACTTCCTAGGAGACGTACAGGAAAGGGGGAAAGCAAAAGAAGAAATTCCAGGCCAAGAAGAAAATAATCTCACTTACCCTTCCAGATTTGCTTCCTGCCTCACCAGAAGCCTTCTGCTCTTTTTATCCCTGTTTTCATTAATTTTATCTGGTTTCTTACTGTCCAGCATCTATGCTGCCCTTCACACTTCCGTGCCTAAAATTCTCCCTTCTCCCTAAATTATGCTTGTACATCAAGAAAAGGTTTATCCCAGATCAGCACAGAGGTATACATTGCTCAGGGTCTTGCAAACCACACTCACAGTTATCTGTGCAACTCAAGGGGTGAGACGGCTTTCAAATGTCTACAAAACCAGGCTGCTCCCAGCATTTTGGAGCATTCCAATGGTATTTTTTTTTTTAAACGAAAGATGCATTTCTCATATCAAAATAGCTCTCTGGAAGAGTTTAGTGGAGACAAACCACAGTCCATTTCTACCTCAAGGAAGGCAGACACCTCCAACGGGGGAGATCTCCAAAGCTGCACTAGAGCAAAAATAGGCCAGGATTTGTCTCTGCTGAGGCAGTGTGTTGAAGTGGCCATCTTCAGCTTGTATTGATATCAGAGTGGTTTCGTAGCACATACATGGCTGAGAAAGCCACGTCAGATCCTGCTAACATGGTGATACTGAAAAATTCAGTACTGCGAGACAGTGAAAATGAAGCTTGAGCTGTGCCCACATCCTTCAGGGTGATGAGAAAATGATGTGCTGCCAACCACACGACTGCTGCCCTGCCAGAGAAATCCACACACTGCAACGAGCTGGACTTGAGGAAACTCTGTGGATGCGAAACTGTGGAAACGGTGGAGAAAGAAGGAAGGGATGTTACCTGGAAATTTAATGCCATTAGAAGAACAGGACACAATATCTGCCCGCTGCCCGGGCAGGATCCGGCCATCAGATATTTAAAATCACTGTTCTGTACGCAGAAAAGAGCTATTCCTGGGATTGTTAAGACCTTCGGGTATACATTGCTGCTCACTTTTTTTTTTCTTCAGGGTTCAGGTAATAGTCTCATCCCGGCAGTTCTCTACAGTTTAACAAGACTAACTTGATTTTTATTTGTTTGGTAAATGACCCTTAATAAAAGGGCTATAAACAAGATGAATGAGTACAGCTGAGGAAACATACAATACACTGTCAAACAAATGCACCTTAACACACTTCTCAAAGCAAAGCAAGCCTAGAACAGCCCGTATGTTTCGTGCAGGACCCTTACCATGGGGTGTCTTGTATTGGACTAAAGAAGTGTGCTAAAATACCTGAGTTTGTGAACTGCTCACTTGCCCAACGTGAGCATAGTAAAGAGTCATGGCTAGCAAAGAAGGGGCAAAGACACACAGGCTGGGTTTTATTAGAATTTCAAAAAGAAATGAAAATGTGCAGACTTTGGACACTTACTGTCCTGCAGGCTGACATCAGATCTGTAGTCACAGCTCACAGAAATTGCTACAGGACTTGTCTGCCATCATCTCCAGAGACAGATCCTCTGCCAGCATTACCCGGAAAGATGCAGACATGATACTGAACTCACAGAGAGCCCCTTATCTAGTGTCATGAGTAGGGCTCAAATAAATCCTTTTCATTTGGTCATTAGCAGAGGTTAGACATTCAATGGGGGCATGAATCAAAGCGAACATCCACAGTACAGTAGTAAAACAGAGTCAGAAATCCTTCCCAGCCTCTGGGCAGAGTAAGGATTTGTTTTCATAACACCATCCACAGGCAGCTAACGCAGAGCTGAGTTTTGTTAGTGATGGCTGGGTTTGACTCTGCTCACAGACTCTCATTCAAGCTAGTGTTGAATATCACACTTCCCCTTCACCCCCTGATGACTTTTGGGATATGTTTATTGCAATGTTAGGTGTTCTGCTGCTGGGGTAATTACAGGCACTGTGAGAAGGGCAGCCATCCTCTGAGGCAAGCGGGTGAGCACCTGAGACTGCTTGAAGATCATTGCTTTGGGGTATAAACAGGGGGTGACTGCTGAATTGCTTCAAATGATACTGCCCTGCAGGTGGAGGTGGCTGTGACCACCTTTGCCTCGGCACCTGCAACCCAACACAAGGGAGAAGCAGCAGGCAGATGTGTCTCAGAAGCAAAGAAAGCGAGGATTTGGTGTGCCAGCATGACGGATCTCAAAACCTGATGCAGAAAGCCACGTTATGATTTACGTTATCTGCTCAGGTGGAAAGGTATTTGTTGCATTAATCAGGGAGTCCTGCATGGTTTTTCTACTTTGTCAGAAAATATCAATTAAGCTTCTTTACCAGAACACAGTCTCTTGATTTTTTATGTTGAGAATTAGTATATCCCTCTCCTGATACAGGGATGAAAAGACAGAAACATAGTTTGACTCAAGGCTTGACCTCTAACATCGTTATAACTGTATCCAGCAGCATGAATCAGCACTGCTCTGTCTTCACTCTGAAGTGAAGGAAGAAAAAAAAACCCAACACACACTCATATTAACACCTCCCAATCTCCCTCCCTCCACCTCCCAACGTATTAACCTTCGACAGAACCTCGATCAAGGCACCAACACAGCTCTTGGTTATGGAAGCATTAGCACTGCTATTCTATATGTAGAAAATATCTACTATATAAATATTAACATATGAATAATTAATCAAAACTATGAAAATATTAATAGAATATATTAAATTATATTAAAGAATTAAATGTACATATAGCATTAGCACTGCCGTATCGTAAGGCCATGTGCCATGTATATAAAATAGAAATCATGTCTGTGTATGTATATAAGAAAAATGTACAACTTTGCCTGGGATATTTCTCAACTGGCAATTTGATCTGTAGGTCTTACACTGGACTGAGCTTTTCTGAACGCCTGGGGCTACGTAGGGAGCCCGCAGTCATGCGTACAGCCTGTGGATCCACTCCAGTAACACCTAAAGGCAAATGGCTATGTCACCAGGAGATGATGGATGTAGCCAGTTCTTGCTTTGCCTAAAGTTTGAGAGTGAATGCTGGAAAGGACACTTTTAGAAACAGCCTTGTTATTCGCAGAACGGTTTGGGTTGGAAGAGACTTTAAAGACCACCTAGTTCCACCCTCTGCCATGGGCAGAGACACTTTCCCCTAGACCAGGTTGCTCCAAGCCCCATCCAACTTGGACTATTCAAAACTATGCGAAAACCAGCAGTCAACATTTTCCAAATTTGTAGAGCACTTCTGGAAAAATCCTTAGTTGTGTTAAACCGGTGATCTCAGGCTTCATTTCCCACTGCAGCTTGTATTTTGGTTTAGTGTTTCCAGAAAGTTAGGAGCCTTCTTACTGATAGCTGGCAAATGCTGATAGCAAACTACAATACCAATGGGGAAAAAGGTATAAAATCATTAGGGAAACTTTTCTGGGTCTATTCAAAATGGCTTCAGAAGGTACCAGAGATGTTCCTCGAAGGAAAAATATAAAATTTTTCCTTGGTAAATGCTTAAAGGAAAATTAAACTTCCTGAATATTATTCTTTTCATTTGCAAGTTTTATTTTGATAATCCTCACAGGGTCAACAGAAGGAGAAGGAGTTATGTAAAACCCCCAACTCTTTTGTTGTCATTCTGGGGGTATGACATTTTTATCTGTAAGGAGCAGGAGGAAAGGGTTGTGTCCTCATGCTAAAGAGGCTAATGAGGCCCATGGGAACACAGCTCTGCTGACTTCCAGTGCTATTTACATTGGAGTCACTCTTAATTTCCTGATCTTAGCAAGGTTTGAAAAGAAAAACATTGCTGATCAACAAAATTTTATCTGCACTCAGAGATAATATATGTGTTAGTCCATATTAGAATTTGACATAGGACATAGCAAAACCACACACATTCATCTCTATATGTATTTTCTTACAGCATCTGATAAATAACTTGTTTCAGAAAATGCCAAACAGCTACAGGAAACACAGGCTCTTGCTAAATGTCTGTAAATATCCTTAAATATTTTTATAGTTAACAATGTGATAAAATTGAGTTTAAAGAAAGAAGGAGTTTGTTGAGGGTTTGATTTTTTTTCCTTTTTAGAAGGCAACGCAGCAGGACTTCTGTCTTTGAAGTACTAGCAGTAGGCTAGGCATGGATAAACTTTCCACTGAGATAAGAGGAGCCTGAAGTCCAATCTCCACAGGGGAGTGAAAACAACCAGCAAAAACTATGAAACTCAGTAACTAATCATTGATGAGAATAATCCTGTTTGGGCAGAAGCAGCCAGGGAGGGAGGTGGTAGTGGTGGAATTAAGACCTGAAAAGTAACCAAAAGTAAGATACGACAGGTTTAAAGGGAACTCCTGACTGCACAGACAGGACAACACAGCAGGGAGTGCTGGTTGCTTTAGAACCTTTTCTAAAGAGCACTTCTAGGGAAGAACAATACAGCAATAAAACACTCGCTATAGCCAAGGACAGCCTTGTATTATACATGCACCTCACAACACACACCCACAGTCTCTGAACCTGCTCTACCTGATCTTTACAACTCTGAACAGCCACCTGTGTTATCACAGCTTTTACTCGGCCAGACACGTGTCTTCATTCCACCTTTTTGGGGCAATTCCACGCTAAGGCTAGGTACTGCAAACATAGGATTTCATGGTTTGGTGTACAGATCTGCTTGTCTCACCCCATCACCTGAAGGAAGATATGGAGCAGGTAGGTGTGGAACAGCAGCAGCCTGAACACAAAGGTTGGGTGGCTTTGGCTTCAGGTGGAAAACGGGGCCAAAAATAAAGCCAACATACACATCCTAACAGCATGAGCGGGCATATGCTGGGCTCAAAACTCAAAGGCAGATCCACATATCTGAAACTAGGTACGCACAGAGTTTGCAGAGGTTTAGAGTAACATGGGACATTGCTGAAATACTTTAAAGGGCTCTGCAGTGCTTGAGCAGAATGTCAGTGGCATGACGCAGCTGTGACCACAGGGACTTGTCCAGATGCTAATAAGAGATTCATATGCTCTCAGTACAGGAAATACCTATCATCTGTGCACAGACCTTAAAGAGGTAAAAATTAAACTGAAATATATAATAATGTTTGTCATTTACAAAATGGTCTATTTAGATACTACCATGAAAATACTACACACGTTATGAATGCACTACTGTGAATATACAGTTTGGACTTCAATATAATATAATATCACGTAATGATTTACACTAGGAGACAAACAGTCAGAGAAATGGTTAAGCAAAACAGATCAATGCCTTTTATGAGGCCTGGGAACTTAATAAGCCACAGGATAAATATTGACAAGCTGCAGACAGGTGGAACAGGTTTGTAAAAAGACATAAAATGACTGTTCTAAGGTTCAAAAAACCTTGAAGCTTACTAACGGGTTGTATAAGATAAGTTCTTGGCACGTTCTCCTCCTTCTAAGTAAGGTCAGTCAGGCTCAATCCATGCAGAACTGGCATGACTTTTAATGTTCTTCTGAAGTAATGCTGCCATCTAGATGTAACCTCCTTACCCATGCCTGTTGCTCACTTATCTTAAGAGATGCTGCTATCCCGATCAGAACATAAAAGCAAAGCATGCCGTGTGCATAAAATAGATCTGCAACTGAAGGTCTGAGCCTGCCCTCAGGCAGGTGCTACTTCAGAGGGAAATCAGGCTGACTTAAATTCCTCAGCCTGGTGGGTAGGGGAAGGATGGGGTACCAAACTGCAGCAGGTATCAGAATGAAGCTTTGGGGCAATTACATCGGTGGACTGAATCCTGTTTCATCCTAACTATGCATGAGGAAAGATTAGATACTACTTTAAGGCCACCATTAGCGGTTGTAGACCCCCCCACCTTGGCATATATGCAGAGAGACTGTGAGGTGCTTAGAGCGTTGGTATCAGCAACCATGTTTGTGCAGCAGGGAAGTACTTCCATTCCTGCAGTCCAGCTGGGGAACTGAGGGCAAGATGGTCTATGGCTCAGCTTAGACAAAAAGCTCCTATACAACTTCATGACAGTTAGGCACCAACACAGTTCTAAAGCTCTGGGGCCTGTTTGACTCACAGGTTTTGTACAAAAACAGAGGATTTATAAATATATCTCCACTTGTGAGCTGAAACACCTGCCAGTGGGACTCTTCCATGTTGACATAAGCTGCTGTGTTTTACTGGTGAGTTGCAAGTTGGGTGGATCCTGAGAAACTGCAGATTCGATCCAAGCCTGAGTTTTTAAGATTTCTTAGAGCCTCTCTAGCACCACAGTTTTAACAACATGCTCTTCCAGAAGTAAACTGTTTTCATTCCAGGCACATGCACGCTCCCTAAATAGGCACAGATCTCGATGGGGGGAGGAAAAGGTTATGTTGATTCTTATAGCCCTTACCCTTTATCTAAAGGGCACATGAGATGACTTCTATTATGAAGCCCTGACACTGAACCTCTTCATGCATGTTTGCATTTCCTCACTTATAATATGGAAATAGCATTTAATCTTCTAATGCCTACAGAAGCAGCTCTGATTTGCATTGCCTAGCAGAGGGAATAGGGTGCTGGCCCATCCACAGAGCTCCATGCTGCTTGTGTGCATAAGATGGACTGGAAATGCGGCACCCTTTCCATATAAGGCTCCTGATTCATGTAGATAAATAAGCACTGTAACTGGCTATTCTATTATGTTTATTCATTGTAGCTCATAAAAGCAGGGCTGAACCAATACAACTGTAAAATAGTCTGCTAGACTTTAGAAAATTAGCTGTTCAAGCTCCAAACGTATGACTTGCACTGCCATAAGCCAGAACCAAAGTGATCAGCAAGTCCCAGGCTTAGCTTGAGTGGGTAACAGTTGGGGAAACCATCCTGGTACAGGTTTGATGCAGAAATTAATTCAAAAGCATAACCAGGTAGGCAGGCTCCCCACAGAAAGCAAGATCATTCTTAAAATCTATTTAAAAGCATATCCCTTTGGATACACAGCAGAGTTTAAGGTCGGAAAAAAGGTAGGAAACACAAAAGCAGAGTTTTTGAAAAGGAAAAACCCCAACGAAAAGGGATGATGGTCTTTTACAGAGTCTGGATCTTCTTCACAGCACTTGCAAAAGCAAATGCAAAAATACTACAGGCACCATGAGTGAATTGTTCCGGATTAGTAGCATCCTCCAGAACCTGCAAATAACATCGGAGCTGCTGGACAGGGCGGAACAAACACACAGAACACTAGAAAATCAAAGAAATTGCTGAATCTCTTTTTCAGTGCCTGCAGCACTGTGTAATTCCATAAATAAAGAATTCCCTGTCCCCCCTGCAAAAAACAAAAACCTCAGTTTGTTAGGACTTTCTTTGGCATTCAGCCGAAAGAGCCCACCAAAGGACATGATCCCTTCAGAAAGCCCAAGTGTAATGTTTGCCCCCTCTGCTGAAAACAGGGTCCTGCCTCTCTCCTTGCCCAGGCCCTGGGTTTATTCCTCAGCGGCGGCAGGAGCGGCCTCGCAGGCAGATTTCCTGCCAGCGTGGTCACACTCAATGTGGGAACGCCGGACACAGACAATGAGTGTTTAATAAAAGCTTACAAGGTTGGGCTCTTTTTGTTTGGGTTTTGGTGGGGTTTTTTTCTTTTATTTTTTTGAACTTGGGCTCATTTCATTGCTAATGCAATAATTGATTGCAGTTGAAGTCAAATGTGGTCAGAATTCAAATAAACCTATAAACGTCCTTTCTGGGAAGTTACAAGGCATCAGAGCAGCCAAAAATTTAAATACATAATCCCCCATGTTTCTCAAGACAAATGGCTAGCCCAAGGGTTCCTAAAGAATTCAGGGCAAGGCAGAGCAGAGGCAGCTCAGAGCTGTTGTCTACTTCTGAATAATGCTCAGCTCATCACCCTTATCTCCCATCTCCTGTGACTACCTCCTGGTAGTTACCATATAGAGGACGGTCTTCCTGTAAGCTGTCCATTTTCCAGAGAGAGAAAATGTGTGTCTTCCATATTTCAGAGGGAAGAGGTTACAGAGAGAATCGACTGCAGCTCAGGAATAGCATCCATTATCTCTCATCATTCACCAAAGCAAGTGCCACACAGAACATCCCAAGCATTGCACTAAATCACATGTTATGAACGTAGCGTCACTGGAAACTACAGGGACAAAAGCAGATTTCGTGGTTTAGGAGGATTTTTTTCTCCAACTGTCTGTATGGCTTCAGTGGATTAAGGATTTTTCTCTTCAAGTTTGTGATAGTTTCTCTCCTCTGCTTTAAGTGCCTCCAGCAAAGCTATTTAATCCTCTAGCTTCTCTCCTGCATGTAGAAATATGAAGGTATGCTGAACACAGCAAATATGCATCTTTTCACAGGTTTTAAAATGAACAAGTTTCCCATGAAGAGCTAGAAAGTATCTGTAGAAGTGTTGCAACGCTCTTTCTTGTGGTTATTTGAATGTGTTCAGATATTTTAAGCATGTGTCTTCAGAGAGAGCTCGTCTCTCAGGTTTTCCCATCACCACCTCTTGTTTTGGTAGTTGCTATTTTTCAAGCAAGTAAGTTGAGCGACCACTGTTAAATGAACTAAGGATTGCAATTCCCTGTGGGCAAACATCCTCATCACTAATGCCACTGCTCTGACCAGTACTGACCCATCAGCTGGAAACTCTGCACATATAACAGAGTAATGCATTACAGAAATAAAAACATGGTCTGTCCAGAAAATGGTTAAAAAGCCCCAGCAATGTTAGGGCAGTGGAGAGAAGTAGGTATTTTTATTGTCAAGATGCATCTCTTGTTTGGATAAATAGAAGGACAAAAACTCTAAGTCCAGCAGCCCCTAGGAAAAACGACTTCAAAGGACAAAAACACAATACAAGTGTGGAAAAACGTTGTATGAAAGGGTATGTGTGTGGCAGGAGGATATTTGTTTCCATCAGATGATTTGCTAGATACGTTCTTTACCTTAACATCGAGGTAACTCCACTCAAGCTGGCAAGTTCCTACTAGTTGCTGATGCAAACCACCCGAGCTCTAGTAAAGGCGTGCTTCCGCTGATGGCAAGGGGGTTATTTTCTCTACTGCCTATCTGCACGATGAGATGGTTTCTTAATTTCCACCTCCCTTTTGTTTCCTGCCAGTTCCTGTGGTGGTTAAAACCCTGTGACTTGTGACTGGCTCCCTGGGGGCTGGATTTGCAGACAGCGGTCCCACCAAACCTGACCTTGTGCTGAAGTCGGGGGTTCACACATCCAGAAAGGATTTAATTTATATACTCCTACCAAAGATTCAAATATTAGGTAAAGGTGAGCCAGAGAAGAACGAACACCCAAACCTAAAAATTTCTTTGAGTAGAACCAGAACTGAAGCCACTAATTTTACGCTCCTTTGATCATTTTCTCTTTTCAAAGACCATGTAGAAATTGTTTGCTGGAATTTACCTACACACTCTACGCCACTGAAACTCCCTACTGCTAGCTCTCCTCTAACAAGCTTGTCTCATCTTCCACTCTTCCAGATGTACAGTCACATGCACCTCTTCCATCAGGATTTTGCCACGGATGTGTGCATTTCCAACAAAATCATACTCAGGATAGAAAGCTTAGTAAATGCCCAGGATCTACATTAACATTCCTTAATCTCCAACTACAGAGAGTATCAAGTGCTGCTATGGTACAACCACCATTCCCTTTGAGGGGTTTGCAAGGTCATTGCTGGTTTCCTCAGAAGCCACCAGTGCCTCAAAGAGCAGTTCCCACCCTGGAGCTTCCATATCACTAGCTGATCATGCTGGCACAGGAGGTGCTGGGGTTTCTGCATCCCCAGCCATACGAGGAAAGGCACCAGTGTAAGCACACAGCCTCTTGTCCCCAGGAGCAGGGCAGGATTCCTGGGAAACCCCTGCCACTTCCCTGTGGACCTCTCTCCCAGCTGATCCTTCCCTTTAGCTCACCAAGGGATGCTGCATACCAGGGCAACTTGCATCTCTCCCCCTGAGGGTTGTAAAGGTTTACTGCTGCAAGGGCCACACAAGATGAAGCACACACATCTTATACAACAGATTGTCCTTGCCCATGACATTTCCGCTATACCCAAACCACCAAATAACAGATGGTAATGACAAAACCTTGTACAAAATCAGCTGATGTGGTAAAAGCACTGGTCCATAACAGGACCCTGGGTAACGAGACCATGAAGAGAGTGCGCTTGGGTCACCCCATCAGATTATATCATACTCAGTGCATCATTACACCTGACATTTCATCTAACCTGCTTAATATCTCTACTGATAGTATGCTGGCCACGCTGCTCAGGATCAATTTCTCTTGCTATTAGGCATTTTTTCCCCTTATTGTTTAATCCCAAGTCTGTCTCACTGTGGTCACTCAATGATTAAAACCCCCACCTCTATTGTAACAGGAACACCAATTCCTTTGTCCTACTGCAGTTATAGCTTAGAGACTACAATGTCCTACCTACCTAACATCCCTTCTGCTTTCAAAGGAATACAGTGGTTTTGTCCTAGGTTGCAACACAGAGTTGTATTGCATTGCTTGATACAGAGATGCTGCCTTCTAAAGCTAAAGAGGGCTATGTAAACAGTTCAGCATGAAGAGAAATCTATCATACATTACAGTTATCGCTGCCTGGAAAATAACTAACCAAATAAAATCTGAAGACTACCACTTTGCTAGCTGGGAAACACATGCCATGATCTGCCTACCTTAAGACTTTCCTTTTTCATTATCTAGAGGAATCCACAAGTTAGACAAGGGGTCTACTCAATTCTCCTTTAATGTGGCACTACAGTCATTCATCCTCCCTGGTACAAATGGATGGGGAGGGGGCTAAAAGCCCAGGAAATGAGGAAGGGGAAAACAAGTTTTCCCATGAGGTGGAACCAAACTGCTGTCCGAGGATCCTGCAAAAGAGCATGAAAGGTCTCTCCTTCTACTCAGTCTTTCATAGATTCCCCACTTAAAATAATTTTCTTACTTAAGGCACATGGAACAGGGAAGGACAAGCATTCGGCATGCAGAGAGTTTCTGAGTAAAGTTTGAGACATCTCATGGAATAAAAGCCTGTTTGGTGTGCTCTCACTCCCAGCCTCTCACTCTCGTGTGAGTAAATAAATCACATGTCTGTGGCTGGACAGACTGGCTCAATAATTCATTCTTGCCCAAGTCGAAAAGGCAGAAGTATTCTACATTTGTTCTAAGCTGAGTAGAATTAAAATTCAGTATCATTTATACTTTAATCTACCCGAGTTTTTATGGTCTTGGTACAGAAAGGAGATAGAAGACATCACATCACACAGGTAAGAACATCAGAAGAAACAATACTACAGAATCCAAAAGCTATTTCACCTCTCTTGTGGTAAGGAAAGACTATTTAGATTCAGTAAGGGTGTTGACAGAGAGTCAATAATTCAGTTCTACTTCAACAGTGTGCAAAAGTCTGACTTCTTGGTGGTGTCCTACTTCTTATATTGACAGTATTAGTTTATGTTTTCCAGTGGTCAGTTAACGTCGGTTTCTGATGCAACTTTCTCGCTCATGATACGAGCTACTATCCAGCAAGGCAGCCAAAACTGAATTGTTTCCATGATAAATCCCGCCCACATCTGAGGTTACACATCGCAGCTGGTACTGTGATTTTACAACTACTAAACAGCAGAGTCAGCCAGAACGGTTACAAGTTCAGCAGTGTGGTCTCTGTTCTCACAGCAGTATCTGCACCGCGCCCCAGGCTCCGCAGTGCCACGGGAGAGATGCTGGCCAAGCATCCTGCAGACCCTCTGGAGAAGTCGGCCCTGCCAAGGCACACAGCTGGTTTAACACAGCCCATCCACCACCTTAGAGGGATTAGGGGATAATCCTTTTCCTTGGGGGTCACCGATCATTTTTCCATCACAGACTCATTACTGTCAATCTAAGATGCTGGATTACTGACTGCCTGCATCATACAGAGCAGGAGACTGGACAAAGCATAGATCAGAAGTGATAACAACTCCCAAAACAAACCCATAACCTAAAAAGGGTTATATCCAGCCAGATCACCTTCCTGGCAGCTCGGTTTAACAGCCCCCAAGCTTGCAAAACCTCTACTCCATCAGCAGGATTGGCTGCAGCTGTTTCAGTTGACCCTGAAAGGCTGAAGAAATGAACCCGTTTTCTTCACTGGAAATCCACATATGTGGAAAACTGCAGCCCTTATCAGCGAGGGGTCTTCCCCATGATGAGCTGTTCGCAACAGAAGGACTTAGAGCTCATTGATGGAAGCAGAAAGTGAGAGACTTTCTTAGTAAGCCTTGAGTGTAAGCTGTACAAGAGTATGATCAATATTACCAGGTCTATGACAGTAACAGCAGCCTCTACAGTGTGCTCTGGATAACTTGTTCCTCAAATTAACCATTTTAAATTACTGTCCTCTATGCAGCAGCTACTGCTGCAGTATTACTCCAATAGCTGTTTTGCTTTTTCTTTTCCTTCTATACAAAATGCCTTAGCATTGCTCCAGCCCTTTTCATTTCCTCTCCTGAGAGAGGCATAATACCAGAACTACCAAAAGCAAAATCAAAAGTGCTATGTTAATTAGGATGATTTGGCAGTGAATATTACACACTCTTCCTCTCTTTCTCAGTCAGACCACAAGTTTCATCACAGGATGTCAGTAATCCAAATTTTCACCCAACCTAAAAAGGACTTGCAAGTTTCTCCTCTCTGAAGGTGGTCTTTCACTGAGACTAACTCCATCTGCATGTCCCACACAGCCACATCCCAGAATTTGGCATCCTGACTAACAATGAGTAACATCAAGGCACTCACAGTATGTTTTGGAGCAACTCTAGAGTGCATTTTCCTCAGAGCCACCTTGGGCAAGCACAGCAGCAGCATATGGCCGTGCTGCAGTGACACCCCACAGCATCGCTCCAGACAGGCACGACACATGTCCTGACCTGGCTTCTGCTACCATTCACAGACTCATACATGACCTTGCCCTGGCCACACACAAACCTGCTTCTGCAGCACTCCTTCATCCCACCAAGCAAGCACCTAATGATATGTAAGATGTGTAGTGGGATCCGTGGTCCCAGCTGTGTCCTCTCCCAGTATCATGCACCCCCAGCCTACTCACTAGCAGGACAGCGTGAGAAACAGAAAAGGCCTTGATGCTGCGCAAGAACTCTTCAGCAGTAACTGAAACATCCCTGTGTAATCATCACTGATCTTGTCACAAACCCAAACCACAGCAACAAAGGAGAAACTATGAGGAATATCAACTCTATTCCAGACCAGACCAGTACAACAATCCATGACCACAGCTACAATAAAAAAAATAATGTACATGCCTACAAGAAAGTAATAGAATTTACAGCAGCTCAGCACTCTATTCTCGACATACAGGATAGGTGATGAGATGAAAAGGGAAACAAATACAAAGCACATTTGCTACATATTTATTCTTTAACGTCCCTCTCTAAGATGGTGGCGGGGTGTAGGTGGCAAGGAAGCTACCCCTCCTCCCTGATGCATAAGAGCAAGGAGAATCTGGAACTAGTATCCACTTTCTCCAGCCCTTTTTAAATTATGAGATGTCAGTCTGCACCAATTACTAAATGCAAGGAAACAAATGGCTTTGCCTTCTAGACTGATTGTAGACCACAGGCTGCTAGCAATAGTGATGCATTGCCTTGAAATGATTGTCTCGGAAAGCCAAAACCAGCAGCTGCCTCTCGCCCCAAACACCAAACTTGCTTGTCTTCCTTCCCCCAGGAGTGCCTAGGCTCAACCGAATACAGGATTTCCCAGGCTCCCCATCCGCACCCCAAAACCCAGTATCCTCAGCTAAGAGGTTCTTACAAGCTGCTGGCACATGTAATGAGGAATGCAGAGGACAGAGCACATCAGACGCCTTGGAGGTGAGACATGGCAAAGATGTCCTCTTCTGAAAGTAGGTACCAAAACTCCTGGCAGTTGTCACCAAAATCAAGTACTTCCAGAACGTTGTGAAGGATACCCTTTTGTCTTCTTATTCAAAATAGTATCTAGAGAGTGGTACTCAAGCTTTATAAAGTACATCAGTGCTTGGGAAACCTTCTGTCTCCCCATTCCCTTTCTCCCCCCTGTTTCTCTCACATATTACATGCACAGATGAGTACCTACCCTCTATGCCAAGACAAACTTGACCTCCAAAAAAGGAAGAGAGGAGAAAGCACACTTATACAAATGGCCTGGCACTAAGATGCCCCGAGGGACTGTATGCTACAAATCCATCCCCTGAAGGAATGCAGCTCTTCTCCCAGAATTTCATTCCATTGACAAGCAGTCCAGCCAGTGCCTATCCCAACTGACACAAGTCTCCCGGGGTGACAGGAGCTCCTGTGGACAGAGTGGGCACCCTGGAATGGGTCCTTCCTTGTTCTGAATAGCCTTGAGCTACTCTGTAAAAAGGGATCAACCCCTGTTTGGAAAAGGTGAGACCACAAAGGCAACAGAAGCTACAGCCAAGCCACATTACGGTTGTTATTTCTTCTAAACCCTACCCTTTCATCTAAATTGGTTTTTGCTTCTGCCCAGAAAGTGCAAGATCTTCTCCCCACCTCTGAACAAGAACCAGCCCTAACCTCTGCCATTATAACAGACACACATCGGGCAAGGCAGAGGCAGTACCAACACCACTAATTTCCTGATGCTGTTTTCCTCAGTGCTGTTTTTGAAGCATCACTGTAACACTAAACAACTTCCACACTCAAACGCAAGAGCAGACCATGCTCTGGAACTCATAGGAGCCATTTATCAGGCACAAGAGTGACACAGAAACAAGCCTGCTTAGTATTACTCTAACACATTGTGTCTCCATATTTTTAGGAAGCCCTCCACCCCCTTTCTTACTGAGGCACAAGAAGATAGGAGTAACTTTCTGCACAAACACAAGAACCACACTAAATAAGCTCCTTAACAACAATAAATACAGAAGAAAACAACTCAGACAAGCTTTCCTCCAACAGTACCCCTGAATAAAACTGATAGTTGTACTTTACCTGATTGTTTCAGCAGCTCCTAACCACTCCTTCAGCAAAGAGTTCCAGAAACTTCAGTCCAGCCCAAGCACCTCTCACTCCTCTCTCCACTTGAAAACAGCCTAGCAGCCCCTCTCTACTAACAAACATCACCTGAGCAAGCCTCCTGCCACAAATAAGCAACACCTGCAGCAATCATACCAGGGCTTCTGCTCCCCAGGGCTGATTTGTGGGTCTGAATAGTCCCTTGCTTTTGCTTTGGGCTGCTGCATATACAATGCACCCCAAATTATTTTCAGCCAACTTTTACAGTATTTGGAGTTTATCATATACCTCTAATCGCTTGGATGAGGTGATTTAAAAAACAACCCTCAAAATAAATTTCGATGCTCCCAGCACTCACACTTGCAAAGTTTGAAAATATGAGCCATTTTGACTAAAAGCTCAGAATTAAAGTAAATAAAGACAGCAGAAAAGTTCAGGACACTTTCATTATTTAACAACTATCCTGTGATTTTGCTTTATTTTACTCCAAAGGCTCAAACCTTGTTGTTTATTTCTCTAATGGCTGCAGGCCTCAACAACTGATTACACAACAGGCATTTGAAGCAGCAAATCTAGAGTTTGAGTGGCAGGCCCCTGACACAGCACATGTACCCCAGGTGGCTGAAAGCCAGAGCTTGTAAAGGGACTTGCTGACATCAGGATGTCCCCCCTGCAGAGAGCAGCTTGGACAAGCAGGATTCCTTTCGAGACCTCAAGCAATTCAGATGTGATCCCATCAAGCTACCATATGTCAGAAGCAATACACCATTTAATTTTGTCTCCGTGCCACGAATTCACTCTACCATTTTTAACTCCCCTTTAAATGCCCGCTCTTTCCCTTCAGCAATGATTCCCACCATTTGTTTAACCCCCGAGTCCCTCATTCTCCTGGATAAGGAGTCATTAAGAATGTCAAATACACACAAAGACAAAAAGAAATTGAACCTCCACAAGAACCAAATCTCAATAACTGGGACACTTTTGGAAGGTCATAGAATCATAGAATCGAATCATAGAACAGTTTGGGTGGGAAGCGACCTTCAAAGCTCATCTAGTCCAACTCCCTTGTAATGAGTAAGGACATCTTCAACTAGATCAGGTTGCTCAGAACCAAATCCAACCTGGACTTGAATGTCTCCAAGGGATGGCACATCCACCACCTCTCTGGGTGTGCCAGTGTTTTACCACCCTCATTGTAAGGAATTTCTTCCTCACATCCAGCCTGAATCTCCCTGTAGGTCAAAACACAGTATAGGAAATGCCTCAAATATTTGCTTTAAAAAATATAATCTAAAAGAAGTGCCAATTCTGTGTGTCTGCTTTTGAGATTTTACTTTAAAGGAAAGGGCACTTGCAGACGACTCCAGATTGAGCTCAGCTTTTCAGTGAATGTTTGTGCCTCGGTCTGACATTGGGTCAGACAACAAATCACACCTCTGAGAACCACTCAGAGTCCCAGATGGGCTTTGCGGGTTGCCTCAGTGAACTTTCTGGTTGGTCTGTACTTCCCCCCAGGGCTTAGGCCTTCCTCCAGAACAGTTTTCAGACTGACGCTCTGTTCTTCTGCTTCTTTCTCCCAGTCTCTCCTCCATTGTAATAAAGGACGCTTGTTCTTGCAGGTCATTCTGTTTCAACTCATTCTGAGTTATTTCCATTTCTCCAGACACTATTCTGCAGGCTGGCCCAGACCCTTCAGTATTCTTCAGAAACTGCACCTCCTCTTCAGGAAGCTTTTTTTTTTTTGGCTCTTTCCCACTGTACGACGACTTCCTCCTTAAAGTTCCCTTGCTTTCCAACACACAGCTCCTGAGAACTCTTCAGGGCTTTCTGAGCCCTCTCCTGTTGGATTCAGCTTGATGACACTGGACAGCATATCAACTGTTTTCTGATTTTCACCTTTAGGAAATCAAAGGCCTCTCTTGTTTTTTAAACGGTCTGCTTCATCACCTCCTCTGACAGCCCTAAATTGTGTCCTTTTTTTAGCATTTTCCAAACCATGCTCACCCTCATCTTCTAGAAACGTTCCTGCTGCTGTACCTAACTCTGCATCTGTTCTGCTTGAAGCAGCTGGTAAGTAATTTTCGGTACTATTTATGCATTTCCAGAGAAAGTGATGATCGTCAGAATTTAGAAAAGATGTGTCTGATTTTGCCAGTATTTTCCTCGAAGGCATGATGCTCAGATCCCAAAAGGATGACATTACACGGAATTTGTTGTCACTGAAAGCAGAGGAAGAAAGATAAGATGAAAACCAGCTTACCTGGGAGCTCTGACTGTTAAGTTAGTGCCAGGTATACATGGCAAGCTTCCCTGTTCCTCTTCCTCCTGTTGTCTTGCTGCTGGACTTCATTAAGGGGTTAAGGCCAGTTGCGGGGTCCCAGTGACTTCAGGATCTAGAACAGAATTTGTCATTTAATATATTGTGTCATCTTGGAATCCTGAGATGGCTTTTTAAAGTCAGATCACACAGGAAGGGGTCCCTGTAATCTTTCCTCTTCACTTTACTGCACATTTTATGCATCACAGGTATTCGCGTGTGCCTCTGTGTGTGTGCATGCCCGTTACAAAGAGCAGACACAGCACTGGAGAGTCTGTTTATTTTGTTTTCACACTGAAACAAAAACGCCTTTTATGAGCCACAACCAACATGAAGGCAATAACAGCTGGAGAAGAATTTTGTGTTTAGACACGCTTTGGTCAAGGATTTTCCCTTACAAATGAAAAACTAAACAGCTTGTCCTGACAATAAGACATGCCTATGGGGAATATGAAGAGCAAAGAAACTGTGCAGCACAGATGCATGAAGTATCCTTTGTTAGGACATTTTCCAACCTTTTGTCAAACTAACTTTTTCTACAGTTGATACATTTGCTTCTCAGGAACATCTTTATAGCTCCACATGTTGTTAGAGGGACAATTCAGTTGCATCCAAAAGAGCCAAGAAATCTTCTTGACACACAGAAAAATCTCAGGCTTATCAAAAACCTTCTCAAGCTGAGTCCTTGAACATTCTTCCTTAACTTTCATACTAGTTTGGGGTTGTTGAACCTCCTTTTCAGCTGGAGCCCCTGGCTGGTGTTTGTTCTCAGAGGGGATTTGTCTCTAAGGCATCCAACAGGTTCTATTAGGCTGGGCTGGCCCTGTTTGCTGCTAAAGGCAGGAAACTGCATGCTCTCATATGGGTCACAAAGGTTTTTAATGCTTCTTTTCAGATAAAAAGTTTGTCCTTTCCCCCTCCTCCCCCATTGTTCCTAAAACCCAGCTGTTAACTCCTATCAACTTCCATAGCTTACTATCTTGTCCATGTTATGAACTCCCAGGTCTCAGTCATCCTTTATTTCCTTTTGCCCTTGCTTCTGACCTTCTTCATGTGCTTCTTGCCTTTTCTGAAACACCAAGTTCTGGAATCCTGTTTCTTGACCCATGCTTTTCTTCACACACCACTGGCTTGTACATTAAGTCGTTACATCTTACAGATTTGAAAAACAAACATGGACTTGGGGCTACATTGCTTTTGTGTATTTCAGTCCTTGAAGCACCCTTTCTAATTCTGCCAACAAGTCAACTTAGAATTATGTTTGCCCAATCTCTGCAATATTGACCCGTGTACAGATAGCAAAATCTGGCAAACCCAGAGCAAAAATGAACACTCCAAATGGGCTTAAAAATTAACACCAATGCAACAGAAATTTGTTTAACCTGCCCCATCCGCAGAATCCAAGCAAAATCCAGTTACCCTAAATAAACGATATTACTCTTTTGTACAGCTCTTGCGAGGCTGTCACCGTCTTGAGGGCAATAACGCCATCTAGTGAGAAAAAGGGCTCACTGCACTAGTTACTTTCTCCTACACGTACAATATAGAATATTTCAGATTTCTCTTATGAAGTGGTTGTATGAAAAGTGCACTACAGGAAATAAAATGTCTTCTCAGGAGGCCGCTTTGTTTTTTTAAAGGTAATTAACAGATTTTTGAGCAACACTCGAATATTCATTTGTATGGGAAGGTTTTATTCTGTTCTGGACTTGCCTATTCTACATATGTATTAAAATTGAATGTAAATATATTTCTTTTGGAATATTTTTAATAAACACTACATTTTTCACTTGATTGCCTTTAAAAAGCTGACAACTGATTACAGTGACAATCGGATGAAAACAAGTTTCAAAGTTGATTTTGTTTCTGCTGTTTTGACTCCAAGAAAGGTTAACAAACACTCTGCCTGTGTGTTAAATATGTTTTGTTAATCCATGTGTTATGATCACAGAATCATAGAACAGTTTGGGTTGGAAAGGATCTTCAAAGCTCATCTAGTCCAAACCCTGCAATGAGCAGGGACATCTTCAACTAGATCAGGTTGCCCAGAACCACATCCAGACCAGCCTTGTGTGTCTCCAGGGATGAAGCATCCACCACCTCTCTGGGCAACCTGTGCCAGTGTTTCACCACCCTCATTGTAAAGAATTCCTTCCTCACATATGATTATACACTGAACAATCTAAGAAAACACAAGATATTTACATATGCAGGAAAACATTCCTGGGCTAACGCATCCAAAATCTTGGACAAGGTTGAAAGTCCCCAACTTCAACACAGACAAAAATGTCCAGGCAAAAGAAGAGAATATGTCTGCAAGAAGAATGGGGGTAGAAATACCTTTATTATCTGCAGAGGAAGGACCTCAAGCCAGATGCTTCTCTTACATATCACCCCTTTGCACTGCTGCATCTCATAGCACAAGAAACATCACAGTCAGTGTAGCTAGCAAAGGGGGGAGAAGAGTTGGCACCTTCCTAACACATACGGCCAGTGTAGTTACAGCACAAGTGTGTTCCTTTGCTTTTGACACTTCTGAGACCCAGTCTGCTCCAAATGCTCAGCTTGGTGAGCATATACTTACAGTAGGCTAACAATACTCAATTGCAGCAAGTGGAGTACTCGCAGAGGAGGGATGCAAACATGAGAGGCAAAGATGTGCTGAGACTTTACGTCTGACCCCAGCAGCAGAGAAACAGGGCTTAAGGCTCACCTCTCTCCTCACCTCTGGGCAGCCTGCACCCATCCCTCCTGGCAACATGGCCTGGATAACAACAGCGATAAGGCAGGAATGCGAACATAAACCTAGTGGGGAATAAAATGCCTATAACTGTTCTGGGAGAAAACTGGTAAGGCTAGTTAGCACTAGCAAGTTAGCAAGTTAGCACTGCCAAAACATGACTGAGACAATCAGGCAGATTAAACAGTGACCAGGACACTTGTGGAAAAAAGACACCAGCTTGAAAAGGAGCATAGAGGAAGCCTGCCCCGTTGCAGTTGTGAGAAGTGGGATTGGAGCCATGGTTGGAGGGGTGATACAGCCAGAAGCTGCCCCCATAGCGCCATGAATACCCCGCCTCCCATGCCTGACAACAGTGGGGGATGCTCAGAGTGCTCCTGTAACACCACCATGGGGATGTATGTGACCATCAAGATGTGCTCATGTATGTGTTTGGGATGAGCTGCAGGAAAGTGCTTAGAATCCATGGGTGTTCATAAATGTCTTGTGTCTGGTGTTGGGGTTTACCTGTTGGATTGGTCATATTGATCCTGAAGCTTAGTTCACCAACTGCTGGTTACTTGTTGTTAATAAATCCATAGGCTCCTTTGAACCTGATTTAAACCATGTGAACTGACCAGTTTTCCTTAGACAGCAATACCCTGCTCACCACAGTAGATCTGTGAAGCTCATTTGGGCACTTGACTCTTCCCATGCAGGAGACAATGCATCTTCTCAGATGTATGAATTGTGTTAGGACACCTTCAGGTTCATTGTTGCAGCATCTATGCTCCATGATATTTAGCTCCACACAAGCAGTGGGTACCTAGCAATGCCTGAAATAAACTTCTGGTAAATACATGTATTTGTCACTCAAGACTTGCTCTTTTAGCTTGACAAACTGTAAGAAGAATCCCCTGACAGAATGATGACTTCACAACTCACAGCTGTTACTTCTGCTCTATTAAATGCCACCAACATCTGCTACCATTGCAAAATGCAGTGCTGCAATGCAATTTTAAGCTCAGATGTAAACAAACACGAACTGTTTCCAAACAATAGCATAAAAGGCAATAAAGCTGAAATAACCCTGAGTATTTTAAAATCTACAAGGGTATCAATCCGCTGATTTTTTATAGAATGAGCTGCATGAGAACAGAAAGCTTCAGTTTTCCAAATGTAACTCTAATGTGTCTGAATAAATTCAAGGTTTTCAACTGCTGTTTGTATTTTTCATCTCTTCTATGCCATGTTGGCATTCTTGGTCCTCGTGTTTCATATTCATAGAAAGACAGGTGCCACTTCACACAGTGCCTTAGGATCTGTCACCGCTGGGCACCTCTGAACTGCCACAGGCACACTGACTGTCACATCCAGAAAGGGATGTCCTGGGACGTGGAGCCAGACCTGCAAGCACCTCCTGCACGTGCTCACATCCATAGCACTCAGGCTAGCAGCCACCTTGAGATGGCTGACAAGGGGAACATACACACTTGCCTTGGGGCAGCCAAATGACTCTAACTGGTCTTTCCAGCACCTGGAAATGGCTTTATTCAGTGAAAAAGCATCAGTTCTTGCAATGCAAACAACCGAAACTTAGATCTTGTGAAACACTTTGAGAAAATGTCACCACTGCCACCAGGGATGCTAACCTAAATGTGCATTTCCAAATACACACAGTCTGATTCTCATAGTCTGCAATGGATGTCCACTCCCCATCTTTTGTTTCCTTTCGTACAAAGACGTACCTCTTCTAACATGGCTCACCTAAAGCAAAAGAACCTGTCCTGGTCTCCTAAATTCCAGTAAGATCTTCACTTCTTGGGCCTTTCTGAAAGGAGCCCCTGGAAAAATGATCAGCAAGTGACATTTAAGAAAGCATTGGAAGGCCAAAGGCTGGACAGTCAAACCTTGGGCCAGTCTGTCCATTTGTTGTCATGTACTGACAGCCAGTCTTCTAGAAGTAAGCTTTACTGTGACAGGCAATGATGAGAACTTGTTCCAAATGTGCAGCTCTATCCATATACCCCAAAGGCATGGGCTGGTGCCAGGGACGGCACAGCCCAGCAGCTGTCAGCACAGCCCTGTTCTCCCCGGAGTCGTGTGAACACTAAGTTGCATAGAATGGAGCTGGTGCCAAATGTCACTGAGAACTTGCTAGTGCTAAACAAGATTGATGAGAAGGTTTTTTCCACCTCTGGCATATGGAAAAACTCCCATGCAGAGGGCAGCCATGCAGCCTTTCACAGAGTGTGAGCGCCAGTTAACTTTCTACTCTGAAACAGACACTCCTCCACCAATACCTGGACATGCCAAAAGACTGAATCTACAGATCTTCCCCAGCACCACAGTTTTAGTTTGGCGCAGGCCAAACCTACCAGCAGAATCATGGAAGCCACCACGGATAGGTGATCTTTAAAAAGGAATGTCTTGTAAACTCTACGTTTTCAGAGAAAGATCCTGAGAGAAAGGCAGTCACAGATGGCTTGCTACCCTGAGGACCCATTTGGAAAAGCACAACTTGAAAGTGCCCAGGAGCTAATAAATTAACCATAGATAGCCTATGTGTTCACAGACCTTGGAGCTGTCAGACACTCTGAGGTTGCCTGTCCTCTTCCAAGGCTCTAGCTCTCAAGGCTGGCTGGGACAACACTACCAAACAACTCTTCATGGAGACAGCCATAAGTTAGATGTTGTCAAACAGCACTAGCTGTGGCTAGCAGGGGAGCATTTCTGTGTCAGGTTTGGGATTAAGGAATAGAATAAAACATCCTCCATTTCATGGACTGTTTCAAGGACTCGAGGTGGATATTTAATGAGGGTGTCAGCATTTCAAGCAGCTCCAAGAATGCTCAGGAGTCTAAGGATGGACATGTAAAAATCACCCTGCTAACCAACCCGCAGGAGTAATTAAGAGCCAGATAAGATTGAAGAACCTCTGCATTCCATGCCACATTCAAGGGATGGATGGCAGAGAGTTTGAAACCAATGCAGACAGTACTATACGTGCTTTAACAAAGGATATCTAATAGGCACAACCTACAGACACACAATGTGTGAGGACTTGAGGACTATTAGTATGGCAGGGCAAAGCCTTGTGACTAATGAACTGCAGACAAGAGACTGAGCCAAGACCTAATGGCTAGGAATAATGTAGAGTCCTGGGAGCTCTCAGAAAAGAGAGCAAAAATGCTCCAAGAAACTCAGAGGACGTGACAGAGTAGTGCAACACCACCCCTCTCCATTTCAGCTGCATGGTGGGTGGGCGCCCATTTAAGACCTAAAGGTCCAACTTCATTATTACAGCCCATAAAGACTATCTGGCTTCAGTGCCTGTACACTGGTACCCCTACAGTGCAACTGTACATGTAGACAAAGCACGTGGAGCAGAACTGTGAGTGCTGAAAAATGACATAGAGACTCACTTCACAGAAAAGATGTGAGTTATGTATAAAACCATTAATTTTATACTGCTATGGTCTAAAAGGAAGCCCAGCCCAACTCATACTACAATTTATGAGCAGTTGCTTCTTAACAGTTGTCAGACTGGACCAAACTGGTGTTTGCCATTTATTTCCACAGCACACCTCACCTCTAGCCACATGAACTTGCAAGCGACTCTAACTGCGGTCCCACATCCTCTCCTTAAGAGAGGACATAGAGCCTAAGACTGCTACCAAGGAGCCCATATTACTCAAGTCTTCTCAAGCGTTCAGGACCTGTTCAAGTCTCGTCTATCTAGAAAAGCTTCACAGAGATGATTTATTTGATAATTCAGATCCTCTGCCCTCCTCTCAGGCTGCAACCCGTGAGAAGTGAGGCATTCACTGCCCTAGGGTAAAAAAACAGGAAAAGGCATCTTGGGTATTTTCTGTGTACCGTATTTTGTAATTACTTTAAAAATCAGAAGTCTGTTAGCACCACTTCTCTCAATCCATGACAAGCTACTGACTGCCAGGAAGATTAGAATTAAAAAGCTGCTGATGCAATAAAAGACCCTAATTTATGTAATTGAAGCTGTATATTTTAAAGGCCAAGGGTATCAATAATGCTGAACTGACGATAACAAAGATTTGTCAGCCCTTAAAAGCCTTAAATCTATACAGTGGGCAGAAGCCATAGACTTCCCAGCATTTAATATCATTTTAATAGTTTAATGATTAACTCACAATTAATTACATCATGTTCGGTGGCCAATATGCTTGTCAGGTTCATGTCTGTAAACCTGAAGGAGTCTAAATACCAATCTACACTTCAGCCCAGAGGGTTAACGAGAACAAACCAACCACCAGAGATACCAAAGTCACTGCTGGGATACTAACCACTAAGCATCTTTATCCTGCACCCAAGGTAGAATAGGCTCCTGAAGATCCACTGCTGCCTTCAGCTGAGCTATCTAAATAACCTAGGGAGAGAGTTTGATACAGACAAATTACACTACTGTACCCTGACTCAAAGGATGTTTTGCTTTGCCATTTAATTGCCAAATGGGCTTAACACAGAAGTAAAGCAAGAAGAATTAGAAGAAAATGAAACCAAAGGTTTGTACTTTGAGTGTGTAACCAGTCCTTCGCTGCTTTTGTTTTGCTTATGAGCTTGCATGGCTCCTCAGCTCATAACTTCCTACAGCTCAGACCTCCTACACCACCGTGCTACACAAGATTTGTTTTTCTACTCACATTATGTACCACACCTGAATGTTCGTTGGCCTCATCGCTGTAGGGCAACACAAAGTAGCACCTCCTTATCTCACTCCTACAGGTAGGATGTACTAAACAAGGGGTTTTCCTAAATAAGCACCTGAAGCTAACCTAATCTGAACCTAACTTTGGAAGATAATTAAGGGAAGTTAAGGGCAAGCTATTCTTTTACAGTAAAAATCAGCCTTGGGGGTGAGTGGGGACTGAGGAGGCTAAAGGAATGCTTGCAGAAAGGATGCTTGTAAATTGGGTTAAACAACCTTGTGAGCTGGGTTATACATTTACAAGTATGGTGCGTTTGTGCCTGACGTAGGTAAAAATGTGAAGAGACTTCATACAGTCTCCTTAGCCCAGGAAAACCTCTCAGGCAATGCTTATCAGTGACACTGTTTTATTACATATGGATTAAATATGTAAATCTTAGGTTCTTACATCTATATTTTAATGCAAGAAGAGTGAAATAGTAAATTCAACAGACAACTCCAAAGACAAGGACAGTAATGCCTTGTAATATGGATTTCACATCTTGACTCAGCATTACGCTCTAACCAGGATTACAGATCTTACAGGCCCAGTGCAGGTATCTTTACTCCAGCCACATACACCCAGAATAACAAAAATGAATGATTTATACTTATGAAATACACATGAGATCAAGTTCTCTGATGCAGATAATAAGGAAAAGTGTGTTGACTACACTTGAAAACTGTAATGGTATAAATGCCAGTACCAAAGAGCTGCCAGGCACTTGTAAGATGAATTTTATATATATACACCAGATTTCATTCAGATTATGCGCCATGAATTAGCTAGAAGCGAGATACGCAATCCAGTTAATAGCATTATCAGGCCAGCAGTGTGTCCACACATTAAGACAGATGCAAGATTCAAAGTGCAATTTGCAGATAATCATTTGGGGAAGATTATTTCATACTTGACTAATTTAGCTAACAATATCAAAAAGGTGCTAATTAAAAACCGCCTGGGGCTGTCACTTGCTGCCAAAATTGCAGAGATGCTGCCATTGAAATGTTTCCATCTAATTACTAAAGAAAGCATTTGGACTGGCTCAGGAGTTGGAGAACAGACACAAACTTAGTGTTGTGTTAGCAAAACTAACTTCTGAAACTTCCTAAATCTGATTACTCCAACATTTTGGACAGTTTTACAACACTAACTCCGTGATTAAGAGGAAGCAATTTCTGGGTAATAAAGGCATCAGGAAGTGCTAGATCCTCAGGTATTTACTTTTCAAACCAACACCATCTTTCAGGCTTCTGTTCTTTTCTCCAGTGATGCAAGTAATTGATTTTTATCTTACTGGGAAAGGAAGTGAGAGAAATGAGATGTACAAATATGTCATTGCCTGCTCCAATTGCAACCATTACTGATAGGGATAAAAACTACCAGCAATTTTGTGTTGAAAAACTGCTGGATACATTTGTACCAGTTGAACAGAAGGTTCCCCAAATCCTTTTCACCCCTAAAGACTTGGAGGATTACTGGTGAGATAAATAAGCAGAGTAATCCACCAAACCTTATTATTCCCGGTGCAGGATCAAATAAAGCTCACCAAGACTGCTGCAGACTTGGACAACAGCAAGGAAGGGCTACAGCTGCTTCATGCTGTGAAGAGCAGCTTAACCGTCAGCATTCTCACTTGCATGTGAGGAGGACCATGCACTCAAGTACTGACAAGCAAAACTCCTTCTCTAATGACCAACATTTTCAGGTTTTTCTCAAGACATCTTTCCTTAAAGGACCTACAGTCCAGAGACACTATTTCTGCTCACTGAAGGTGAGCAGAAGGTCCCATCGAGGTTCCTCAGACCGAGCACCTGGAAACTGAAATAGTCAAAAATTCCAGATTCATCCAAATTTCTTTTTGGGTAAGACACAGTGAGAAGATTTGTGAAGGCAGAAAGGAGATAAGAGAGGCATTTAAAAATAACTTCAAAAGAGTAGGAACAAGGTACATTAAACAAAGAAAATTTGCAATTCTAATTTTTTGAAGTTCAAGAACAATCTCCATCCCCATAAAACCTTCCAAAGCTGATTTTCAGTTCTGACATACCCAGACTCCTCTGAATTCTTTTATGCCCAAGTTATTAGGTATTTAGAGTATGTTTCCAAGGCACCATTTGTGAAAGCACATGCTGCTAGCGTGCCTGAACCACACAGCTCCTGTGCACATCAGTGACATGTCTGCCTTGGCACAGGCACTTGGCAAAATTCAGGAGAGCTCAACAGTATTATAAAAGCTTAATCTGAGCCAAAGGCAAATGTCTTACTTAATCTGAAAGCAGGAACAAAGACAGGCAGCCAAACAACTTTATATAGATCAGCAGGGAAAAAACCCTTAGGGGCAAGTAAGTTATTGCTCTTCTCGGTGGTAAGAAGGGTTTTTTCTGTGTGTCCACCTCTATCCTTTCAGCTGCTCACTCTGCCCTACCCATCAGATGGTTCCCACTCTCATAGAGTGGTGGCTCCCAATTATTTCATTTTTAGTTTTGCAACAGGCAAAAGCTGAAGAAACACCTCTTACCTACACAGAAAAGAGAGGGCATTCTGGTGCACACTCCTAGCCAGGTAGGATTTTGGGCCTCACCAGAGATGCCATGTAATGAAATAGCTTTTATACCAAGACACGTATCATGATAGCAGGACTGGGGTGCAGCTGAGCTGACCCTATTATCAGAATGGAAGAGACATCCTGAGCAGTTACTCCTGAGCCACAAACTGAGTAGAAGGTGTATTGAACAACATCACAGAAAGAAAATACAGTTTTAGTTCTACTACATGTATAAAATCCCCCAAAGGGGCACGGGGCCTCACAAACTGAAATAAATGCAGGTTTCCCAAAGCAAAGTATAACGAGATCTCACCATGAAAGTGGGACTTGAAATTAGTATTTTGACACTACAGCCATGCAACAATGAACTGCTTGTTTATGGTTACTGAACACATTGGTTGCTCTGTCATCTTGACTTGAAGCAGACAGGGGCTATGTTCAATATACTCTAAAAGATGCTTTCCTCACACTTTTTGCTGCGATGTTTGTATCCACTGTATGATTGTTATGTATAATACGTGCAACCACTGTGTATTTTTGAAAGCCATTTTTAAATGTCTGAATATACACACAAAGCACCTGGGAAAAAATGTTTCTGCTGACATAAAATAATCTTCTGCTACAAAAAGAAAACTATCACTTTAATTTTAATCAAACTTTGTCCCCAGGAGGGAAAAAAAAAACATCTTAAGGTTAAGAGTATTTCCAATTTTTATTTGGCTTTTTCTCTATCTGAAGTGGTAATTAGTATTTCCACAACTACTATCAGATTGTTGTTCTGAAGGATTGAGTAACTTGTTCCTTATCACACATAAGAATCTTCAGGTGGAAACTGCAAAGGCAGGGACAAGGCCAATATCATCAGCTGCTATTTTACCAGAGTGAAACTTGAAGGAAGCATTTTCTGGCCCATCGTTTATCAAAGTTACTTTTCTTTTTACCTTTATTTTTGTTGGATGAGCCCATAAATGAAGGGAGAATGAGATTAACTGGCACAAAGAAAAACAAAGAAGTGACCTGAAGAAGTGGTGCACCTCAAAGAAAGAACTGAGAAGTGGCTAAAACCAAGAGAACTCAGAGCCATCAGTGGCAGCCATGCTAAAGCAGAACAAACCATTACAAGCATTGCATCAAAAAAACTAGCACGTGTGTGATATTTCTTTACCCCTCAGACCTGAACAGCTGATGGAGGCACACCTATTCCTCTGTTAACTTCCCGGTATTCCTTTTGCCATCTAGAAACCTTATCTTCACACCTATATAGTCTGAAGTATCACCTAGTGATGCCCGTTTAGCATACTGCCCTCGTTTCTCTCATACTGTGTCTATCGTTATACCAACACAAATCTTCCAAGTGCTCTCACTCATAGGGTCTTTCAAATGAGATTGAACATGGACTTTGTTTAAAAGGTCATCTTTAAAATTATACACAATAAATCTAACTCTGCTAAAAATCTATTTTAACAGCACTCTTCCCTCATCCCCACATTTCATCTCCACTGACTATTAAGCATCACAAATCAAAGGATGGGGCTTGTTGAGTGCTTCAGACTAGCAACATTCCCTTCCATAACCATGGCATTAAAGCCTGATCTAATGGCATTTCTATAATTAATGAGGCCAAACCAAAGACACGCACCACAAGCACTTCATCACTTCCTTCTGAACCCCAAATCTGGGCTATTATTTCCTTCCTAACATTAATTCCTCATTTATGTTCTTCCCCTGCATCTGTACAACTACTGAGGAGGGAAATAATCTTTCTCCCCATCGTAAATCATGCAGATGTGCTTATCAAGTCCAAACAGAGACTCAGGATCATTTAGGAGGACGAAAAGCTAAAAATAATGTTTAAATGTCAGAAGCCCATAGATATTCCAAAGGTTTCTCAATATAATCACATACATTTACGATAATGCAAAATTAAGAAATAAAAGGTCCCATATATCTTAGCCATTTCTAAAGACTGAATTTTATAGTCATTTGGTCATCCAACACCACCAAATGTCAAGCGATGGATTATTAGCACGACTTCAGTCAATGGGGCTACTGTGCCGTTGCCTTTGAAAGTCTGAGGAGGCATCTGCCCGCAGCACTGTTCAACAGGCTGCTCTGTCCCAGAAAGCCCCCTAACACCTTTCCCACACCACCACCTTGCTTTCTCCTCTCTCTCTTCCTTCTCTGCATCCTTTCCTTCTTCAGGCTGTAAACCTCATGCTGCTGTGTGGTTTTTGTTCTCTGCTACGTCTGTTTTCTGTCCCAGCGCACACTCAGATGCCCACTGTCCCCAGTGGCCTGCCTTCCTTGCATATCCATGTCCACAAGCTGCCACCTTCCCAGTTTTCTTAGTCTTTGCCTTTGCCGACTCTCAGGATAACCATTTTCCCCTCAGATTCATGAAGCCAAGTCAGATTCTGTCCCCAGAGACTACTCTGCTCAAACAATCTATCCCTCCCCAAAACTCCGCTGGGGAAGCAAACAGTCTTTTGCCTTGTCCCCTTCCAGTTCAAATGCTGCCTCGTGCCCTGTCACAAGGAAGGCATTTGGAGACTCTGGGCACAGTGCTGGGTGTTCCCCCTGCCCACTCTATCACCCCTACCAGAGAGCAGCTTGATTCCTGTTGTCCATCCTGGGATGGGATGGGAAGGACACAGCTCAGCAAGACCCCATATCCCAAAATGTAGCACATTTTATGCAGTCACAGACCTGTCAGGATTACTGTATCCATGTAATTTCTTCTAGGACACAGGCAGTACTCCTTAAAACAAGGAAATCAGATTACCAGGTCTCTCCCCTCTTGGCATGCAGAGAGAAGAGCATTTCCCCACCATCGAGCTGCTGCTGAGTCCAGGCAGCCCCAGCCTCACTGAAGCCTGAGCAGGAGAAGGTACTTAGCTCTTTCCATTTGCACGGGGCTGGAGCAGAGGCAGGGCAGGGAAAATGGAGTTACATCCCACAGGAAAACAGGGAAGCTTGGAGGCCCATCCCTGTGCCACTCAGGGATTGCCCATGTGCCATCCCACTACACAGAAGTGAGTTTCCTCTCATACTGAAGATTGTGTCTTTTCTCATCTCCAGCTGATCTCACAACCACGTTTGCTGCAAGCGCTGGCTCCTGTCACCCCACCATGCTCCAAAGGCTGCAGCAGGATCTGTGCTGGGGCAGGCAGCGTGGAATGGGAGAGGATGAAGTGGATATTCACCTCGCTCCCCCTTCTAAGTATGGGCATAAGCATCCAGATCCAGGGGAAGGGATGCCATACAACAGTCTAATGTGCTAATAGTTAAAAGCAGGTACTTATTTTTCACATCCTCGAAAGGACAAGAAACAAACTATGAACTGAAATGTATAAATAAGCAAACAAGCAAACTAAAAGATGTGGCTTCAGTTTATGCAAAACGAATATCCAGAAGCAACTCAGTATTAGCACACTACAGTATAGGATAACTGTCCTTTTTCTATTGAGAGAATGGCTATTTACTGCTTAGATATTGTCATAAATGCAGACTTGTAATACTGCCATGAAAACTGACATGCACAAGCACGCCACATTCTTTCCCAATTTTGCAAGAACCATAAAGAAGTAGAAATCTAGTCTAACTTTCAATGAAAAAAAAAAAAAATACACATCCCTGGGACATGTAAACTTTTTCTTATTTTCTGTAAATGCAGGTAACTTTGTAAATATAGGGAAGAAGTAAATAACTTTGTAAAATAATACAGTTGCCCCCAAAACCAAGTCTAAGGAGCAATATATTAGTTCAAGGACACTAAAAACAAAACGAAACTCATTGGAAAATACTTTGAGGAAGAAGAGCAAATGCTCTCTGTGCACAAAACACGCCCCTGCCTCCCCCCTAAACTGCTGAAGTCCACTCACAGCCTGGCATGGAAGGAAGAGTGCTCATCGTCGGAAAGTGAGGGACTGCTGAGACTGAGGACACCTTCTGCCCCACCCCACAGAACCCATGACAACAAACCCATGACAAAGCCATGTTGTTAAGGCAGGCAGGATGCTCTATGATTCCCCAGAACATTCCTCCCTAGGAAAAACAACTTAATGTAGAAAATTTGGCAGGGAACAAAGCTTTATTTCAGCAAATGTTTTTCAAAATAAAAACCTAATCCAACCAGAAGTCTGTGTCATGAATTTCCATACAAATGTGTCTTCTTGTTTCAGGTTATTTAGGCTTTTTTCCTAATCATTGCCATTTTGTTTCAGGAACCTAGTGCTGTGGAAACTGCAGTGATGGTTCACAGCAAGGCTCACGGTGCAGCACAGCTGGGAACGTGAGTTTCCTCTGTTGGTAAAGTCTCCAGCATTTATCTGTGACACTGAAGGGGAAGAAACAAGTAAACCAGCACCAAAGTCAGCCTCCACCTAGTGACTTCTCATGCAGAGGATCAGCAACCTGCTTTGCCTTACTACGTGCTGTGCACTATGGCTATCAGGCCCTCAGCTGATTTCCTTAAGGATGTTCCTCTCTCTGAGTGGGGAGACTGCTCATCCTTGCAAACTGCAGAGCAGCCTCCAAACCAAGACACAAATGATACACGTATCTGTCACGGGAGGCCTAACTGACACTGTCACCTTTCTGTGCTGGTATGCCAACGGAAAAGGTCCAGCAGAATTTGGCCACCAGTATTACGATCCCATCTGAGGCATAGTGCTAGATAAGGTCTGATTCAAACCAAAACTCAATTCAAAGCCAGGCCTTTGCAGAAACTTTGTAGAGGAGCCCAAGCCAATAACCCTTCAAAGCCAAAGAGAAAGCTCTCAGTTGAAGGAGATCAGTAATACTAAGGGACCTGCCCCGTGGGCAAAGACAAGGAAGGCAGCTGCCGAAAACATCCATGGAATATCCAACAACCCCCTGCTGTCATGCATTGGTACTTTATCTGTCATGCAGGCTGTCAGCAAAAAAGTTAAGCCCAGAAACTATTTTGTGCACACTGAAATCCAACAGTAAGTTGAGATCAGCAAAGCATTTGCTTAATCTGGCTGCAAAAGCCACACAGCCTGACTGAATAATTAGCAAGCTTTGGCTACTCAGTGGATACCCAAAGGTAGCAGCCAACTAGGAACAGAATTCTAGACTGAAATTAGTAATATCTAAAGCAACTTAAATATCAATAAATGTTATCTTTATTCTTCCTTTACCTGTTACATGATCTGATTTTCCTTTCAAAAACAGCAAGTAAGGAACCACTTTAAGCAGCAACAGCCTCTTTTACCCCCTCATGCAAGGAAGTGTTCTACATTACCCCTGTGGCACGGGAACATTATAAGTGCTGTGCTGCACGCCACTCCATACAGAACAGCCACAGGAGCCAATGTTTTCAAAGGCGATGAACTCCTGCAGTTCACAACAGCTTCAGCACTCTACAAATCAATAGGTGACTGAGCTGCGGGCAACCGCAGCCTGAACAAGCTTTTCACATTGTTTTTATCCCTTTAGAATCAACCAGGTTGGAAAAGACCTTTAAGAGCATCAAGTCCAACCGTTCCCCAGCGCTGCCAAGGCCACCACTAACCCATGGCACTGAGGGTCTTGTCTACACGGTGTGTGAACACTTGCAGGGACGGTGACTCCAGCACTGCCCTGGGCAGCCTGACCCTTCATCGACCAACGCTTGTTACAGGTATACTGGTACAATTCCCCGTTATTTCCCGCTCCAAGGCTCTCGGACCCTATGGCTACAACCGCACTGAACACCGAGCCCACCGCCGAACGTCCCCAGGCGCGCCCGCACACAGGACGGGCGGATCCGTCCCACCGCACCCCCGCCCGGCCTTGCCGCTGCTCGGCCGGTGAGGCGACAGGGGAGCGGGAACAAGCCCGGGGGGGGGGGGCACAGACCCCCCCATAAACGGAACCGCTCGGTCCGAAACCCGCCTTTTTCTCCCCAAAACAGCTACGACCCGCCCTTCGCAGCGCTGCCCGCCGGGAAGGCGCGCGGCCGCGCGCACGTCGGTCGCGGTGACGTCACGGCCCTCCGCCGCTTGTGCGACGTGGCCTTGGCCCGGCAGCGGTAAGTGCGGCCTGAGGCGGGCGGGATGGGCGGCGGGGACCGGACCCCCGGGACCTGGTGACCCCCTTCCTTCCCTCTCTCCTCCCTTCCTCCGGCCCTGCCCCGTGCAGCGGGGTGGCTGGTGTAGGCGGCCCGGCCGCGGTGCTGAGGAGGGGAGTCGCAGGGGAGGGTCCGATCGGAGGGAGCCGAGTGTCGGAGGGTGCGTGGTGCCGGGGGCAGCCGGTCTCTCTGGTTTCGTGCTCGGGGGGACAAGGCTGGCGGGTGCTGGCTCTGAGGACGAGGTTGGGCCGCGGTCCTGCGCTCGGTGCTCAGCAGCCCGCCGCCAGCAGGTTTTGGCTGGGGGGTTATTGAGGCGGTTGGGTTTTGTCCATTTAGACGCTCTCGGTATGTTCTCAGAAGCGCAGTGTAGGACAAGCTGAAAGCAAACTGTGATGGAGCTGTTGTCTTTAGTGCCAAAAAGCATCATTGTTCATATTTTCTGCAGGCAGTGGTAGGTCCTCATATTGATAGAGTTAACTTCCTGCAAAGTGGAAGTATCTTAATGTCTGGTTAGGTTGGAATATGACATTTTAAATTATGTCAAATCTTTACAAATCTCATTGGTAACTGCTCCTTCTAGTTCTGTAACTAAAATATTCTCTTTTCACGGCTCCACCAACTAAATCCATTCATCTTTGCAGGTAATCATGGATCAGGTAATGCAATTCGTGGAACCCAGCCGTCAGTTTGTGAAAGACTCCATACGACTTGTTAAAAGATGCACCAAGCCTGACAGGAAAGGTAAAGCACACAATAAACCAGGACACAATCCTGATTTCGTTTTATATCTTCCTACGTGTCATCCATGTGTCACTTCTGTTGATTCATTTGTTATGAATGTTTCTCAGCTTCCAGGATGAGATTTAAACTTGAGCAGTTGTCCAAAAGTTAATGGGTTTATGGTTCTGCATATAATAAAATTTAGCATGTCCTTTTCTGGTATGTGCTAAAACTCACCTCATGAGATAGACTAAGTAGCTGAAATGAGCCATTTTGAGACAGGCAAGTAGTAATTTTCTTGTATTAGATAAACTCATCTGAGAAGAAGTTGGCATGCAGCTTGAAAAGATAAATGCATCAGTCAGGTTTGATTGATTGCATTCAACTTGGTGGAAATTGTGGAAAAAAACTGCTTGTTACACGAGGAAACACTTCATTTTAGGAGACTGGAAAGGAACTAAGGTTACTTTTTGCAGTGCTCATTCAGCCCTTCGCAGTTGTCAGTGACTGCCTGATTGGGACAGGAACTGGGACAGGAAACTTCATTGCTGGAAGTACAGAAGAGAAAGTTCTAAAGCTCAAAGGCTTCAGACGCTGTAACTAGAATGTAGCAGGTTGTCCTTAATGGTACAATGCTTTATTCACATGACATCTTTTGAGATCAGCGAGTAACTTCATTCATTGGGCAGACTGGCACGGTTGTGAGGGGCTGTTGACCTTCTTAGTCCACTTCGTGGCTGCTGTCTTAAAATAATTGAGAATATCACGTAAATACTCAGTTTTTGTGAGGACTTAAGGTGCTGTCTTCCTGTGGCAGGCATAAATGCAGCTTTTCCATGTCTGATAAATTGAGGATTATTTTCAGGGCTTGTAGGGATATGAAGGGAAGATAATAGAATAAGTATGCCACGAATCGTTACAGACTGTGGGTATTCCTGATTCTGCTTATTATTTAATAAATGCTGAGATTGGCCATGCTTTGTGGAAAGCAGCATCTTCCCCCTTAAAACTCATCTGTCTAATGAAAAAGTGGATTTGTTTCTCAGTGTCAGTACAGTTTGACCTGCTTCCTCTGTTAACGTTACTGTTTTATAAAGAGATCTCTCTCCTTTGGTCACTGTAGAACACATCTCCTGTGTGCCATACACGAGGCTTCCTAGACTAAAGTTTTTGGGGTTTTTTTTGCAGAGTTCCAGAAGATTGCCATGGCAACAGCAATAGGCTTTGCAATAATGGGATTTATTGGTTTCTTTGTCAAACTGATCCACATCCCCATCAACAATATCATTGTGTAAGTAAATACGATCATATTTACATATTTCAGTTTCACTGCATTTTACATTCATTTTTACCTGTTCAATTTTAAGCAGAGGACATTGGTGAGCCCTGCAGGATCCATGCTGCTTTAGTACCTGTGCATTTCACATTAGTTAGTGTAATACGACGGGTATTACTTGATTCCAAGGACTGGATCAGGAAATCAGTTGTTAATTTAGCATGCTGCAAAATATTCATAGAATCCCAGGTTGGAAGGAACCTCAAGGCTCATCTGGTCCAACCTTTCTGGGCAAAGCATGACCTAGACTAGATGTCCCAGCATACTATCCAGCCATATCTTAAAAGTGTCCAGCGTTGGGGAATCCACCACTTCCCTGGGGAAATTGTTCCAATGGCTGATTGTTCTCATTGTGAAAAATTTTCCTCTTGTGTCCAGTCAGAATGTCTCCAGGAATAACTTGTGCCCATCATCCCTCATCTTTTCCACGTGACTCCTTGGAAAAAGGGAGTCTCTGTCTTCTTTGTAGCCACCCTTTAAATACCGAACATGGTGGCAACGTCTCCCCTGAGCTCTTTTCTCAAGGCTGAACAAACCCAGTTCCCTCAGCCTTTCCTAATGGGGCTTCTGAGTCCTCTGATCACAGAGTGCTAGGTATGTTTAAAACTTGGTTTTAAATTTAACTAACTGCATTCTGTAAAATACCTTTTGGAATGAACATTGCAGCATGAAAAGCTTAACCCTTAAGTTGACTGGCAGCTGTGGTACTGACACACTAACACTGCCAACTGGAGTGGAAAAAACCTTAAGATCATCTAGTTCCAACCCCCTGCCATGGGCAGGGACACCTCATATTAAACTCCTCAGATTCTCCAGAGCTGATGTCATCCCTTTTCTAGCACTGGAACAGGTTAAATACTATTCCGTGACATGTGGCTTGCTTATACCTGTAAGAGTGGTCCTCTAGGAGAGGAGAAATGTTTGAAAATAGGAGATAAGCTGTAACCGTAGTAATGTTTGTCCTAAACAAGGCAGTGGTGGGAGGATAAATAAGACTTCAGGTAGATCACTTGATCACACTTGATTAGTTGAAACTGATTACTTTGTTCTCTCAACAGAGGCGGCTGAATATTTATCATGAAGAACAGGATGTTGTGACATTTGCTGCAAAGATTTCACAGCTTTAACTTGTTTTCTATTAAACCAGCTCAGTTTGGGTTTTCAAACATTCTTGTCATGCCTCTTTTTGAAGTATATGCGATCATAACTGTCTACATTACAGGCTTTTTTTAGTAGTAGTGTTTTTGGCTTTTTTGTTTGCTTGTTTTGTTACTTCTTTCAACTGTACTAGAATCACAGGGGTAGGAAAGAATCTTGGGACATCTCTAGTCCAGCCTCCTCCTCAAATCTGGGTCAGCATTGCATTGCCACAAGGTTGCTTAAGGCTTTGTCCAGTCAAGTATTGAAAACCTCCAAGGGTGACAACTTCTATCAGAAGCTGTTCCAATGCTTAATTTACTGCTTAGTAAAGAGCACTGTTACAGCAAAAGTAGACAGCAAGAAAACAGCATTGCTGTATCCTCTCTCAAGTGGTGATTTATGAGTCTGTTAACTGGAATTCTTGTTACTAGTTTCTGGAATCACCATCATAACCCATAATAACTTTCTGCATTTGGAAGTCCTGTGAGGTTATGTTATGTACTTGATAGGAGGAAAAAATTCCATCAAATAAAGAACTTGCATAATTCAGACAGCCAAACTTAGGTGGTTACTAAGATGTACAGTTTGAGGTTAATTTAGTTGCCAGAGATACTAAGCAGTCCTTAAGTGAATCAGCTTGCTCACAGTACTGGGTAAGCTATACACCCATTTTGGATACTGGTTCTGTAAGACAACTGCACATAGAATTATAAAGAGATCTGCATTTGTTGACCTGGAAGTTTCTGTTATAGAATGATTGAATATTTTGATTTTGAAAACTAAGTTTGCAAAACCTCTGGTAGATGCAATGTTCCTCCTCCTCGGATTGAAGAAAGCTTACTGTAAGCACTTGGTATTTGCAGAAGTTACAATGCTACTTCTATTACAAACTTTAAAAGCACTTAATACTTGGAAACCTGATATTGGCATTACAGTAAAACTAATTTCTTCAGTACACAAAGTTGCTTCCTAAGTAGAAAAGTTCAGTTAATAACCTCCTTGAAAAATCTTCACCAGCACCTGCATATGTTACAAACCAGGACAGAAAAATGAGATTAACTGTCCTTAGTGCTATCACCTTTTAATATAGTTATACTATGTGTACCTGTGTACTGTATTTCCTTTTGGCAGAAGGGGAAAAAGTATTTCAGTAATGGAATAAAACACTTTGTAAAAAGAGTCTGAACTAACCTGATAAGCAGCAGCAGTGTCTTTACATCCACTCCTGTTTGTGATTGTATTGGGTAGCAACTCGGGTCTTCTGATTAGGTAGTGTGAGGTACCAGAATGAAGTACTCAATTGTTGCTACTAATGTTGATTTGATCTCAAATGACTTTTATTTCAGATCTCTTTTCCACTCAGTACATAAAATCAGTGCTTGCTTATATCTTTTGGCACAACTTTACTGTCTTAATTCAATGAAATTTTGCAGTAATTTGAGTTGAATCAGATCAGAAAAGGCAACTGTAGCTGATTTTATATTTTGATAGACATTGTCCACAGCAAGGGCTTGTCCGTCTCAACGGTCACAATCCCGGAATTGTCATAGGTGTTGGAAGTACTGACGAGCGTTCCAAACTTCAGCATCTGGTTAGCTATGAAAAATAAGGGAGAGAGTTAGTGGTACTCTTGAAACAAATGCACTGATAGATATTTATTGTTGTAAAGGCTGCTGCTTCCACAAAGAAGGAAAAAACAGCTGAGTAAATCTAACCCAGATAAACAACATCTAAAATAGCCATGTTAAATATTAATTAGAAGGCTTGTATGAGACTATCTGATGACCTGTAGAGGGAATAAATTAATACTTAATCCCCAAATTAGCATTTTGAGTTCACAGCAGATTACTACAGAGCAGATTGTTGAATGTCCCCCAAAATTTCACATCTGGAAATCTGTATTCCATTAGCATCAGCTCAAGTACCAGTGCTAGACAAGGTATTTAAAGTAAAACAAAGCAGAGAATCTTACTCTGGTTCCAAACGTGGGATTTGCTTTAGCTCAGCAGTAAGACTATAATATCTTAAAATGAAAACTGTTCTAGAGCAGAGGCCAGTAATTAATCATATAATCACAGACTGGTTTGGGTTGGAAGGGACCTTCATCCAGTTCCAACCCCCTGCCATGGGCAGAGATACCTTCCACTAGAGCAGGTTGCTCCAAGCCCCTGTGTCCAAGCTGGCCTTGAACACTGCCAGGGATGGGGCAGCCACAGCTTCTCTGGGCACTCTGTGCCAGCGCCTCAGCACCCTCACAGGGAAGAATTTATTCCTAATACCTACTGTAAATCCCTCTGTCGGTTTAAAGCCATTCCTCCTTGTCCTGTCACTACAGGTCCTATGATAAAGTCCCTCTCCAGCATTCCTGTAAGTCCCCTTTAAGTGGTAATTATTTAACAAGTAATTATTTAACAAGTGGTATTATTCAGCAACTTACTTCAAAGTAAATGACTTGCATCTTCTACTGCATGCCTGGTGAGGTAGGTGTCCATGTGCATTAGCAACCCAGTTTCATTACTTTAACAAATAGCTAATGTCAATTTTAGGAGAGTTTAACCCATGTAACAGTGCAGTTGCAATGGCAGTTTTGAAATATCTGTGCAGTTTTAAACAACTGTTCTTAGTTTAGCTGACATGTTTTAAGGGTTATATAGACTTCCTACAAGCTGAGACCAAAGATACAAGCTGCCCCCAAGCTGAAAAATGCAGTTCAACTTTCATCTTCCATTTCCTCCCTTCTGGAGGTAGCACTGCTTGCATTTTACATACATATCAACTTCCCTAAAGGCACTTTTAAGACTAGTCAGTTCTGTGTTAGTCCTTGCTCATGTATGGGTTCAGAGAATGAACTCAAAGACCATCCTTTGTTTTAGTCTGTAAAACAAGACAAATGGCAGGTCTTACTCATTGGTGCCAGAGTTACATTTCCAGGAGGATACAAGGAAAGCTGCAGCTGGGGAGAACTGTTCAGGCCAATTGGCAAGTCTGTGCGGCCTGTCAGAATTGCCAAATCATGCATTAATACTGAAGGAGGAATCTTCTGGCTTTGCTATCATGTGGCCCATTGCTAGTGGAGATCTCCCTGTGATCAAGAGGTGTGCAAAACAACGTACTAAGCTCTATTTTGTAATAGGCACAAGAGACAAATAGGTGCATATGAACATGGGCTATAGTAAACTTGAGTGTAGCCATGTATTACAATGCATGTTACGCTGTCTACTCATTGCTGGAAGCTGCACAGGAGGAATTGAACTTGCTAGGTTCTATGGCTTGAAAATGAGAGACAGTCTGATAAAAGGCAGGACACACAATGCAGTTCAGTGTCTCTTCTGCCAAATCTGTGCCGCCTGCTGCTTGTTCCTGCTCTCACTCTTGTTCTTAGCCTGAAACAAACTGAAGAATCCAAGCTGTGTTTGGTTAGAATGAGAGAGTAGCACCTGAGTTTTACGGCTTTAAACTGAAGAGTCCTACCATTTGAATCTCTTGGGAGTTTGCAGCATTAACTGCAATGCAGTGCAGAAGTTCAGCAAAGAGGAGATAAAACCCCCCCAAAAAACTAACAACAAAGTACTGTACTAACTAGATCAATTATGTATCTAAAATGAAGGTGCTAGATCCTATCAATCAAGATGATTTTGGACACACAACAGTGCTGGGCAGGCTCTTAGACAAATGCAAGGACAAATGAGTTGTGTTTCCCTTTGGAAGAGAGTAAAGAGGCCAGTGGGGTGATGCCTTGCCAGAAGCTGATGCACTGGACTGAGTTGCCAGAGAACTCAGATTTCACCCTTTGCAGGTAAACAAGTGACTTAATAAAGATGAGGTAACACAAGGGCAGTGTTTCTAGCGTAAAAATACTGCCAAAATCCTGTGTTAACGGCCAAGTTACGAATGCCTCCAGTCAGTTTTAAGTAGGAAGGAAGCTTAGATAGTTTAAAATATTTGTTGACACACAAATTACCCATTTTTGGTTACTATATATTGAAATTTGAAAGTGGGAAAGGGGGAGGAAGAGCTTTGTGGATACTCTTCTGTGTAAACCCACTCATTTAGTGTCGTTTATTGCTTCTTGCTCAAGACTGTTAGAATAATTCATCTTTGCCTATGAAATAATGGCTGCTCTGCAGAAGGCAAGAATTAAGAACAACATGGCAGCATAATGAAACAAAACTCTAAAGCAGTATTTTCTTCGTGCATAAAATTAAGTGAAAACGAAGAGTCCTGTTTGTGTTTTGCTTTAGATAAAAAGTCCTTGCCCACTAGATGGAGCCTTTTATCTTTTTCTACCAGATTTCTTCTGTGCAAGGATCACCGTTAGAAATGTTGAAGTGAAAAAATGCAGGAACTGTAAAACTACTGCCGATCCACGTGGCTCAAATGGAGTAATTCCAAGTACTTAGTTTCACAAGCAGCCAGCAGTTCATAGGATCACAGAATAGGTGGGGTTGGAAAGGACCTTACGATCATCTAGTTCCAACCCCGTGCGATGGGCAGGGATGCCTCACACTAGACCATGCCGCGCTTTCAACTAACGTCATGAAAAATGCATACTTTCTATTCAATCCATGAACAGTACTTAATGTGAAAAACCAGGTTTAAGCCAGTAAGGGAACTAAGAGGATGTACGTACCTACTGCTTCTAGGAAAACTTCCTGCTGTATCACACATTATGATATAAAGTTTACAAAGTCAAAGCCTGGGAAGTTTTATCAGTTCCTATCTGATCCAGTCAAAGTGTATTTACTGATAATGGACTGTTGATGAGAGAAATACCCAGCTCTTCCAGTGTAGCTATACTCTTTTTCCTTACTCCATCCATAAAGTCAGCATGTCTCGGTGGCACTGAGCCCAGGGGGCCCTATCTTCAAGGAAAGCCATGGGGGTCAGGAGAAGGCAACTAAGTCGTAGTTCTGTAGTGTGGTTTTGACGTCTGACAACTCTGAACTTGGGAGCTAAAAGCAAGTGCTATTCCTGCCTTTTGGAAAATAAACAAAAACCACCACACAAACCAAAGCAACCAAGCAAAGCTATTATAAGACAGCTTTTTATGGTGTGCCCTATGTTCTTATTAGTAATGAGTCTCATTTCTGTCTGATGGATTGCAACATATCACTCATTCAGACCTGAACATGGTCTTGGGCAGGGCTTATTTTGCTGTGGTAGTGGAGCAATGTTTTTCTAGCAGTTTTTGTTTTGTTTAGCAGGTGGTTGAATCTGTCAGGGTTTGAGATGTTGGAAATAACTTCGAGAATAAATCTGAGGGGAGGCTCATAGGTGAGCTTCCCAAAGGAGCATAATCACAAACATCATCATTTCCTAGACATCCCTTTTGCTGACCAATTTATATGTCAAAGGATGTTTCATTAACCCTAAGACTGCTTACTTCCGCTATTTTATTGCTTGTCTTTTGATAGCTTTTAATACACAATTCTAAGGAAGCCACGGGGAAAAATGTTAATCTTGGATATAAGATTCTGAAAATTGGTCAATCTTATGGTTGCCAGAATATTTGGAAACATTACCAAAATGCATCCCATGAGTAATCAAGCTACATAAGAAAAATCAAATAAAAAAGCCCAAACCTAAAATTGTATTTTAGAAACTCTTATCATATTTATACCTCTACCATGGTTGGGAGTTTCATTTTTCAGTTGACAGTACTAAAAATGAGACCCAAGCCTTGCTTGCAATGTGTTCACCACTGTGCTCCAGGCTTTCAGCCTGGAAACTGAGACACAGTGCAAACTAATTAGAACTAGATTGGGCCTCATCATGTTAGGTGCTGCAAAAATCCCAACTCTCAATATCAGGTTATTCCTCTTAATAACTGTATTCATGATCTAGTAGACTTATAAACATTATGACTTCACTGTACTGTTTAGGATACTTAAAGTCCAGCAGAAGAGAGCTTATATCAAGATCACATGTACATCTTATAAGCTGCACTTAAGCAGGGCTTGAGAGAGGCACATATACAAGAAAAACTTAAACATATCATATATGGCAAAAGCAAATGATGTCATTTATTTGAGAGGCTTAACTGAACAGCAGGCCCTCTGGTTATTCCGACATCTATACCAAAACCACAGTAAAATCTGGACAGCTGAGACTGAGGCTTTTAACTGCAGTATGTAATGGTCATGCGAGGTGCAAGTCCTTCCTTAACAAGGAGTAGGTATATGGAAGGAAATGATTTTGGTGTGAGAATGGCTGCACAGTCACACCTCATGTCTCCTATACGAAGACATGTAGGCAAATGGAAACCTTTTGGAAAACCCTTGACTGCAACAGCATAGAAGTGTTCCCACTTCATGGGATTTCATCAAGAAGTCAGGGTCTTGCTACTGGTTACCACAAATGACTGAGAACAAAACACTGTCACGATAAGCATGTCCCATACAGGTATCACGACAGCTCTCCTATGCTTCCTTTTCTCAACTGTGTATCTCAGTTACTTTACTAATATGTAAAGTCACACCTTGCTGAATCCCACCACTGAAAACAGAAATAGGTACAGGAATGCAAGCAGACTGCCACTGCTGGCATGGATGTTTGCAATATTAACGTAATCAATTATTAATTAAAAGCCATATTAAAGTGAATGCAATCCTCTCCCCCATCCCCCAGGCAAATGCTGCATCAAAATGATAGAAAATTAAGATGAATAAGCTGAAGCACAAGTCCAAGTGAAATACTGAACTGTCATTTGGTACCCTAATACAGTTGATCTAGAGAGAATTTCCCTGATGTTCTGTGTTGGGAGCAAAAATCTGCATTTAAATGGAGATGCATTAGTAACGCATGAGCTAGTACTTTGCAGGTCACCCTGTGTCTGCAGAACAGCAGCATTAATTTTGCTGTTTAAAAATAAAACCCAGATAGTTTATAGACTGATTTTGCTTTCCTTCCTCCAAGTTTTACACTTGTGGTTAGACTGACTTCACTGGAGTTAATCTTGATGTACGCTGAAGGATACAAAGGAAAAATTGAGTCCTTGATCTCTGTGTAGTGGGAACTGCAAAGCCTGAAGTTGCAAATAACAGTAATGTACAATAAAACACAAACTGTTTTCAGTACTAACACAACACTGAAGTACCATAAGGGCTTGCTGAGTCTGCTGAGAGGGGACAGGTTAGCCTGTCATGGCACAGACCCCCTCAGGGCCAGGGGGAGTTTTGGAGACGCAGAGATTGCATTGGGCAATATTTATAACTATTGTAATTTCGGTACCTGGTTTTGTGGCACAGAACAATGTTTTGTCATCTCAATGGATTCGTATGAGTGGGCTCACAAAGCATCAAGAGGATGCGGGGTGAAGGGGGCCCAGCAGGCAGGGCCGGGGGTTACTCCACTGGTTCAGATGGTGGCAAAGACGCTGGGCAGGGGTTCTGCAGCACAGGCTGCCTGGCCTCACACTGGTGGGAATTCAGGAGGTGACAACAAAAGCACTGGCTGTCAAGGCTTAACAATTTAATTTAGAAAGAGAGAAAAACATGTTAACAGAACTGTGTGTTCTACCCTGCAGAGAAACCACCCCTGTGGGTGAGCCTTCAGAAATGCAAATGGATGTCAGGAGTTTGCACATTTATTTCCAGCACATATTTTTTTTCCAAGCTTTATAATCATGATGGTACTGTAAGAATAACTCCAACTCCTCCTGTCACATCACCTGCTTGGTGGTAATTTAAAATGATAAGCTGATAAAAATGATGCTAAGAAATAGACTGCTTTCTACGCGAATGTCTCTGCAGCTACTACTGCCTCACCAGAATCAACAAGAATCATTAACTGCAGAAGTTTCTGTGGCTATTAGCTGCATGTGAGCACTACTAACAAGATGTGCTCCAGTGTTTGTTCAAAATCACTTTAGCCTTTGAACTTAATTAAAGTCACTTAGAAAGTCTGACACGGAAACTATGTGTATATATATATACTATTATATACTATATATAGTGTATATATGTAACAAATTATATAATATATGCTATAAATATAATACACTGTTTTCAGTAGTGCCTTTCCAGCCTAGATATGATAAAGCTGTACCAATACTAAAACAGTAGAGTGATTTACCAAAAATGTAAGTATAAAGTAAGTCAGGGAACTAGTTGGTCTGGAAGATTGTTTTGCTAAGCTAAAGGCAAAGCCAGGCTATGTTAGTTTAGCCAGTAAGAAGCAGTGTTTGCTTAATTTTTGATGCTTTCCAGTAAGTTTCTATAATGTTCGTCAAATTACTTACAAGTCCTGCATATAATCCAGGCAAAATAACTTGTTGCTATTTTAGTCTGCCTCCACTTGTGTTGTGAGATGAAGAATGCTATTCTCATAAGGAAACAGGGGCAAGAATAATGCTAAGATGCATCAGTTAATGAACTGTCTTAGTACCAGGTTTATCCATCAGACACCTCATAGTGCACATCATCCTGTTATGCTGCCACGCTTCAGAGACACTGCTTAGTCACACAAAGTTGAGAACGACATTCTCGTAGAACACTGGAACCCAAGAACAGCTAAAACCAATGGTGGCCTATCTTGGCATTTCAGTCAGAAGCTCTGGTTTGACATGATGGCAAAGAACCTAAAAATATTTGTATTTTGAAAGCTGCCTCGCTGCCAAGTTGACATGATACAGCTAATGGTGAAATCTATCGAATTCCACATGATCCTAGCAAATGACCACACACAGTGCTGCAGAAATGAGTGAAATTCCCCCTACGTTCCTTGTTGATTAAGCTGTTGGAGACAGGGAAGAGAGATGGGGAAGAGGAAGGAGAGGTAATCTTTTCCTGACCCAAATCTCAGGGCTGGTAGACTACATCCATGTACTCGGGCTTCCAACAGCTTGGCACCAGAAAGCTTTTCGACCCAACCAGATCCAGGATGGACCTCGATCAACATCTTGCCTCTAGCTACAGTCATTTCCCAGCACTTCATACAAAGAGGAAAAAAGCACCCTCTCACAGAAACCTGTCTGTCCTTCAGTGAGTTTTTAAGTGTGGTATTAGTTAACCGTAACACATTTTTCTCTTCTATTCTTTGGCATCCTCATATATCCTGTCACATTATATTCATAAATTCACAAGAGGAGGCAGGAAAAGAGGTTTTTAAAACATATGCATAATACAAGTCTCCCAGCTTCTGTGTGGTACCATTTTTCCCCATCCTTCACAAAGATGTGCAGATACAATGATTATTCCTGTAACATCCAAACCGGGCCTGTAGCTGAAATATGGGTGTATGGATATTTTCTCAGTAAACACATAGACAGCTTGGGTTAAATCACTCAGGGGATCTCGTTCATCCGCTGCATGGAGAACAGCAGCACTACCACAAGCACTACACAATGGTCTCAGCCAACCTCTTCTACTGCTTACCAGTAGGAAGAGTCCCCAGTGTCAAGTCTGCCATCAAATTGAGCACTGCTCTGCTTCCTTTCTTTGTGGTGAGGATATGATTATCCTAAGGGAGTTGATCTAAAGCCAGTCCCTAGCCAGGCCTGAAAAACAAATTTAAGCAGGCTTGCTTCTCCTCCTTATCACTGCTGCCAGCACTAGCTCAGCTCCATATCCAGAGCCCTGTTCTGCTGCACAAGTTGCTCTGTCACTGGGCTCCAGTGCCAAAATTAAATTAAATATAATTTGACAAAGCTCTGTAAAGGCTCAGTCCTTAACTCCAGCTTCTGCTGTGTTCTGTAGGGGCAGGAAGCAGAGCAGCTGAATGGTAGCGGGCTGGAACCAGTACTTGTTGCAGAAGAAAAGTGACTGTACACAACATGCAAAGTTAGAATAGTGAAGATCAAAGCAGATCTGAAGTCTAGGAGGGGTTCAGCAGATTGCAGATCTAAACCCTTCCCTCCCTCAAGTCCAGCCCCAACCAGAACTGACCCAGGCCATGGCTGCTCTGTTCAGGCTGCTGGGTGGCCCCAGGAGCCATGTACATGCCGTGGACACTCTCAACCACCACGTGCAGGGTGTCTTGCTCCCAGACCTCATATGAATCAAGCTGCCAGACCAGAGTGATTATTAAACTGTGCCAGAATAGTGGATCTGGTGCTCAATGAGTTCCTCTGACCACAAGGAAGTGAACAGTTGCCTTCACCTCTCAGCACCGGTCAGGGTACCTTCTGTGTGCCGTGCCACACCAAACCCCAGGATAGCTGGTTGCACAGTGGCTTGCAGAGGGCAAAGGCATCGCTAGTCCTGAAAGCTAGCAGCAGCCCCTCTTAGCTACTAGCACTTTATCACAAATAACCTACTTTAATCAAATTAAATCCCTAACAAATAATTCTATTCTGAAAGCTTTAGTAGTGAACGGCACCATCTCCTGAAAGAGTTTTATGGAACTATGATATTACACTTACATGGAAAAATGAAAAGAACAAACCTGAATATTCCTCTTTATGCACAAAAGGCATCATCAATAAAGTAGCTGTGCTTTTGTCTAAAACATTTCTCTGGAAGCAGGTAATTATTATTTAAAAACCCCACACTGATCTGCTCCTGACAGCTCACAAGGTACGTGTTCATCTCATTACTCTCCCTGACAGCTGATCTATCCTCAGCACAGGTGACTAACTAATAAAGTCTATTATATTTCTAATAGAAAAGTAATTCCATTTCTCTTTACCCCTTCCCAGCAGCACTGCTTCTTTTCACTGTGCTGGGGTGGGATGCTGCGAGAGGTTTCTCAGCTGTGGTTACTGTCACCCCTACAATTGCTGTGCATGACTTAGAATTTTAGATTACTCTGCTTTCTTTCAGGAAAAACAATTAGACACAGATAATATCACCCTAAGGATGAAGCAAAAGCAATTATTTCTGTTAGAAAACGTCCCCCTAGATCTGCATGTGAACAACTAAGCTTTTTGATTCTTAATTTTATTACTTTGTCTTTCTGTTAACAAATAATTAATATGATTACTAACACCCTATGTACCTCTAATGTCTACACTATTTCAATTATAAAGCCATTACTGATACTTATTAATTCTATTCCATTATCTTCAAACTTGCACGTTAAACTTAAAACATTTGTTGACATTCATGCAGCTGCAGCTCCTCCAAACTTACTCACAGGAATCCAGCAAAGTTTATCTGCTGCAACCTGAGACAGAACATGCATGAAGGGGGCCTACGACGATGCTGGAGGAGGACTCTTCATTAGGGACTGTAGCAATCAGACAAGGGGTAATGGCCTTAAACAGGGGAAGTTCAGGTTAGATATAAGGAAGAAGTTCTTTACTGTGAGGGTGGTGAGGCCTTGGAACAGGTTGCCCAAAGAAGTGGTAAATGCTCCACCATGGCAGTGTTCAAGGACAAAGCCTTGAGCAACCTCATCTAGTGGAAGGTGTATCTGGCCATGGCAGAGGGCTGGAACTAGATGATCTTAGAGCTCCTTTCCAACCCGAACCATTCTATGATTCTATGAAATGCAACAGGAGACTGCAAACCACAATGGCTTTAGTTCAGAGCCGCTCAACTGGATTAGATGGCTCTCCATCTCCTCCAAAAAAGAAAGGATTCTTTTCAAACAGCCCACTATTTCCAACAAAAATGACACTTAGGACACAGCAAAGCCTACTTTAACTAGGAATACCCGCTTCTTCCGCTTCACCCACCATTAGAGGACTTTGCTCAGTAAAGGACACGGGAGTGGTGTCTGCCATGGATAGGAAGTATGCAGAGGAAGTCAGTGCGTATGAGTCATTCAAAGTTCTTGTCTGTTCGCTTTTACAGTCTTTTTTTGGATACAAGACTCAGCATTGTCAGCGTTGCTGAATACAAACAGCTTCTATATATAATGTTTGTCCCCAAAATTAAAAAAGGGAGATTCATCATTGAAGACAAGCCCTAAGTCTCATTGACTGTCAAAGACTTTATTGGAGCGGAAAACCAGCTACTGAAGATCCTTGTGCTACTTGTGCACTCTGGAAAAGTCCGACTGATTTCAAGTAATGATTTCCAATAGGAGCAGTGCTCCTTGTGTTGGTATGCTTCCTCCTCCTGACCTTTGAAGAGCCTTCCTGCAGCCCCCTGCTCTCCTTTAGCAAACTGGCTAGTGATTCATCTTCTACATTCAGAAACATGTCATGCACTTCCAGGCCCTCTGATTGTTAAGGATTCAATGGTTTGGGGGATGTTTCCTCCTGCTTCTTCTCCTCTGGGAACACTACTTTAGCAGGGCTTTACTACGCTTTCTGCGCTGAGTGGAATTAAAGGCTTCTGCATTAATCATGCAGCGCCACGTCAGGCACTGCCCAGGCCAGGTGATGTAAGCTCCTGACCCTCAAACACAGAGGCCGAAAGCACTGTTAAATTAATGTAGTGCTACATGGTGCAGTCAGAGACATTAAAGTTTTAAGAGTGCAATTGATTATCTGTAGTTCAACTTTCAAACACGTTGGTCAAGATGGATTGCAACAGTCATGCTGTGGCACAGTGATGCATGACAGCAGGCTCTCAGTTTTACTGTGTGCGGGGCTTGCCATTGGCTTTTAACCTACCAATAAACCACCCCAACACACTGCAAGAAGTGGGAAGGAAAAGGAATTACAAATCCAGTATCCCATGTAAAATCAAAGATTAAGCCAACTACATTGCAGCTTGTCTACTTCTGCCAACGCAAATGAATTTCTAGCACTTGGGGTTGAAAGATCATGATGGCTGCAATGGCCAAGTAAGGAAATACATCCTCAAACAGCCTCTTTTTTTATGCTGTGGAGAGCTTTCATAAAGTAAATCTGATTTACAGCCTGGGATGTTCCTTATCTCACCTGAAATACACCTTCAGGTGAGATACATCTTCAAACATTTGTCATTCCTCACTAATTATCAGTGTCTGGGGGGCACTGCAGGAGAAATACTCCTATCGACAGCTGAGGACGTCACCTTTCTGAATTCTATGCTGAACTCAAAATCGAACTTATTAAATATGATTGGCTCTTATTTGACATTGCTTTTCCCATCCTGGCCATTTGGTGTACTCAACATTTTCCACTCTTTCTTGTTTTGTAGTCACTTCACAACATAGAACCATAGAATCAACTAGGCTGGAAAAGACCTCTAAGATCGAGTCCAACCGTTACCCCAGGACTGCCAAGCCCACCGCTAAACCATGTCACTAAGGGCAAACCGATCTCCCGTCAACATCTCACCTCATGATCTCCACTCACAGCCACCCCTCATCTACCCGCCATAGCGGCGTACCCTGTACAGCTGCCACCCCTACCCCTCACAGCCACCCCTCAAGGTCTCTCCTCAAGATCTCCCACCATGGCCACCCCTCGCAGCCCACGGCCACCCCTGCTCTCCTCTCATGATCTCCCCTCATACCTCATGGCCTCCTCTCCTCTCCCCTCACGAACTCCCCTCTCAACCGCCCCTTTCCCATACCAAGTCTTATCTCTTTCCTGACTACATCAGCAATTGTCTCCCAGTCCACATTACACAGGAGAACTCTGCAGTTTGCCAAATGTCCTGTACACGTTAGAAGGAGCTCTAAAAAACCTAAAAATGCTTGTGATCAGCACTTAAAAAGGCCAATCCCTTTGCTCTTCTCCAAGACCTGCTTGCAGGGATCTGAAAGCAGAAGCATGTCATGCATGATACCTAGCAGAATTTCATAGACACTGTCTGACCATGGTTTAAAATCACCAGATGTGAAATACTTTACTTCACAAATAGGAAAAATTGTACTGAAAGCAAAATTGTCCCAGAGGAAAAGCAAACTTTGCTAAAAATTACTATTAAAACATGACTGGAGGGTTGGAATGGAAGAACACAGGCTCTTCAGGAAGGACAGGAAGGGGAGATGAGGAGGGGGTGTCACCCTCCTCATCAATGACCAGCAGGAGTGTGCAGATCTCTGCCTGGGGATGGATGAGGAACTGACCGAGAGCTTATGGGTCAGGATTAAAGGGAGGGCAGGGACAGGGGACATTACAGTGAGGGTTTGCTAGTTCTAGAACAAATGATAGCAGCTGAAGTTCCTCTTAAGTTCACATCTTTCTCAAAAGTATCTGAAGGATGAAAGAAAATCACCCTGTAAAAGCTTTCTGATTAACCTGCCATCTACAGCACACTAATGCAACTGTTTACAGGTGTGGCACAAGTGTTAGAAAAAGAAATAAGTACAGTTAAAAAAGATACCAGTGTCAGTGAGTATCTCTTTGTTGTGGGGGAAGAATCATAGGTGTAAAAGTTTATTTCCTCTGTTGTTTCTAAACTTATTTTAACTACACGTGTTCGCTTAAAATTGAAAAAAAATCCCAACAACATTAGCTCCTACTTTCAAATAAGGCAGATCAATAGTAAAGCACACACTATTTCCAAACTATAAGCATTCCTTTAACCACTGCTATGGGGTTTCCTACCAACAGTATCAACAAGTTTGCTGCATAGTGCGTTAAAAGATGGACGTATCTATGACTAATGCTCATAGAAAAAAATTGTTACAGCTATAATCCTTTCATTTGAATTCCTCTATGCTCTACTATCCTAAATGTTCTACAAATAAAAAAAAATCTGATGTCTGTGTGCTTACAAAGAAAGCAGAAGTACCCAAGAATATATTGAGACAGCTGAAGATTAATCCTGGGACGTTCCAATCAGAGTAGACACTTTCCATAATTAACCAAACGCAGAAGTCTCAAAGCAAGCAAGACCTACAACTCTATTTCACCTCTTGGAAGACACATTTTCCTCCTAGTATATCATAACTTTAGGACTACATTGTTACATATCACTATAAAGACATCCAGTGATATGGAAGAGGCCAGTGCATCTCAGAGGTAAACGCTAAAATCTAGAGATGTCTTATCCAAGCTTTGGACTCAACATTAGGCTTGGTGATGACTGAACCATTATACCTATTTTGTAACTTAAGGCATGGTCACCTATCAAAAAATGTATCTGTTATGGAATAGACAGTATTGCTTTCTAGAAACAGGCAGGCTTGTTTTAAGCCCGTCAAAATAGTATCATATGCATGCCCACTACAAGTTAGATATCGTAAGACCAAGGGAAGCACTTTGCACTGATCCTCAGAATCAGCCGGAAAGGAAGGAAGTCTGATAAGAGCTTAAACCTTACTTCAGGGTGGGTTTAGAAAACACCAAGTAAAACAACATTCCCAGGAAGAGCTGGAGAGCCTTGCACTGATAACTGATGTAGATGAGCCCTGTAGCAACGAGGTTTGTCGTGTCATATGCAAGAGTGAAACCTGGATGATACAGATTTTGAAGTACAGGGCTCATTTACAGGTACATAAGCAGAAAAGAGAGCAATAAAGTGTCAAGCCTAAAAGCTGTGAGTAAAATGTAGTTATATGACTTCTAACATCACTGGCAGCCAGGTGGATAAATCTCTGCGTGCTGCTTTGAAAGGGTACCTGTAAATAGTCATAGGATTCTCTCCAGCAAAGCACAGGACCTTTAAGGAAGGCCAGAATACTGCAGGAAGCTCTTACTCAAATATACCTGAAGTCAGTCAGCCATAAAGGATGCCTTACAGATGTCACACAAACAAACTATACCAGGAATGGACTGAGGGGCTTGAAAACAATGTTGCAGAACAGAAAAAGTCCCTCAAATCTATCACTGTGGGCGAGGGAAGGAACACTAACAAACATTTAACAGGAGAAAAAACATCCTTTGGAAAGCTTGCCTTGCTGTAGCACTCTAAACTCACTAAATGCAGTTTGCTGGCTAACCTCTGTTGCCCACAGGTAAACACTTCTGTCAAGAAGTTTTGTTCCCTCTCTTGGATCACGGACTTCAAAAAGTCATGGAACGCCGAATGCAAGGCCGAGACAACTCCTGTAATTTGCAGGAGACAGAATGGACAATATCATTGATGTAGCGTAATGAGCCGTTTCCCTCCTCCCTGCTGTGATTAATGGTTTGGAGAGGAGGTCTGCTTGCTGAGCTGATAGAAACGTTGCTCGCCCTGGAGGCATGCCCTATATATAGCGCTGTGTGAATACATGCATGAGAGACTGGCAGGCAGAAGCAGCTCGGGAAGCCTTTGTTATTGTCCAGTTTGCTCTTTCCTGAGCTCCTCCAGCCTGCACAATCTGTGTAGCCTCTGGGAAGGCAGCTTTGGAATTGGTTTACTGGTTGGAAAAAGCTGCTGCTTTCGATGCACAGGATACAGAGTAATGTAACAGTGATTGACAGCTGGGGGAAGAGGAGAGGAAAAAATAGTTAAGTTGGGGTATTTCATGAAGGAGCAGAAGGGAGAAGGGGAAAACAGGAAAATTTCCCATTACCACAGCACGTGTGTGGTGGCAGAGATAGGAGTCACTGGGTTTAATAATAATAACAACAACAACAACTAAATCCAGTTAAGTGGACCCTGGCCCTGGTTCTCATGGTGAACTTCAACCACCCTGATACCTGCTGGAAAGACAACACAGCACACACAGCCCAGGAGGTTCCTGCAAAGCGTTGATGATAACTTAAGGGATGACAACTGCTGGGGGAGCCAACGAGGAGAGGTGTACTGCTGGACCTTGTGCTAACAAAGAAAGAAGGACTGGTTGGGGATGCGAAGGTTGGGGGTAGCCTTGGCTGCAGTGACCATGAGATGTGGTGGAGTTCAGGATCCTGCATGGAGGAAACAGGGCAATAAGCAGGATTACAATCCTGGACTTCAGGAGAGCTAACTTTGGCCTCTTCAAGGACCTACTTGGAGGAATCCCATGGGTTAGGGCTCTAGAAAGTACAGGGGTCCATGAGACAAGGTTAATATTCAAGCACCACTTCTTCCAAACTCATTATCGATGCATCCATATGAATAAGAAACCAAGCAAAGTGGTCAGAACACTTGCATGGATGAGCAAGTAGCTTCTGGTAAAACTCAATCAGAAAAAGGAAGCTTATAGAATGTGGAAAAAGGGACAGGCCACTTTGGAAGAATACAGGAACACTGCCAGAGTATGCAGGGATGCAACAAGGAAAGCTAAGGTCCATTTTGAGTTAAATCTGGCAAGGAACATCAAGGATAATGAGAAGGGCTTCTTCAAGTACATCTGTAGCAAAAGGAAAACTAAGGAAATTGTGGGCCTGCTGCTGAATGAGGTGGGTGCCCTGGTGATGAAGGAGGGTACAGAGAAGGCAGAGTTACTGAATGCCTTCTTGCTTCTGCGTTTACAGCCAAGGCCAGCCCTCAGGAACGCAAGACTCTGGAGGCAAGAGATAAAGTAAGACCTTCCCTTGGTCAAGGAGGATTGGGTTAGAGATTATTTAAGTAAACCTGACACCCAGAAATCCATGGGCCTTGATGGGATGCATCCATGAATGCTGAGGGACCTGGCAGATGTTATTGCTATGCCACTCTCCATCATCTTTGAAAGGTCACGGAGAACAGGAGAGGTGCTTGTAGACTGGAGGAAACCCAATGTCACAAGGACAGGAAGGAGGACCCAGGAAACACAGGCCAATCAGCCTCACCTCCATCCCCAGAAAGGTGATACGCATCCTGGATATCATCTCTAGCGGAGTAAAAGGTTATTGGAAGTAGCCAACATGGATTCCCCAAAGGGAAATCATGCTTGACAAATCTGATAGCCTTCTATGATGGAATGACTGGCTGGGTAGATAAGGGGAGAGTAGTAGATGTTGTCTACCTTGACTTCAGCAAGGCTTTTGACGCTGTCTCCCACGACATACTCATAAGTAAGCTCAGTAAGTGTGGGTTAGATGAATGAACAGTGAGATGGATTGAGAACTGGCTGAATGACAGAGCTCAGAGGGTGGTAGAGAGTCTAGTTGGAGGCCTGTAGCTAGCAGTGTTCTCCAGCCCATGCTGAGTCCAAGTCTTGTTCAACTTATTCATCAGGGACCTGGATGAAAGGTCAGAGTGTACCCTCAGCAAGTTTGCTGATGATAGGAAACTAGGAGGAGTGGCTGGTACACCAGAAAGCTGTGCTGCCACCCAGCGAGACCTGGACAGGCTGGAGAGCTGCGTGGAGAGGAACCTCATCAAGTTCAGCAAGGGCAAGTTTAGGGTCCTGCACCTAGAGAGGAATAATCCCATGTACCAGCACAGGTTAGAGGTTGACCTGACGGAAAGTAGCTCTGAGCAGAAGGGCCCGGGAGTCCTGGTGGACCAGTTAATCATAAGCCAGCAATGTGTCCTTGTAGCCAAGAAGGCCAATGGTATCCTGGGGTGCATTAGGAAGAGTGTGGCCAGCAGGTCGAGGAAGGTGATCTTCCCCCTGTATTCTGCCCTAGTGAGGCCACATCTGGAGTACTGTGTCCAATTCTGGGCTTCCCAGTTCAAGAGAGACAAGCAACTATTGGAGAGGGTCTAGCAGACGGCTACAAAGATGATTAGGAGCATCTCTCTTATGAGGAAAGGCTGAGAGAGCTGGGCCTGTTCAGAGACGACTGAGAGGGGATCTTATAAATGGATACAAACATATTACAGGCGGGTGCCAAGAGGATGGGGCCAAGTCTTTTCAGTGGTGCCCAGCAACAGGATGAGGGGCAAGGGGCACAAACTGTAACAGGAAGTTCTATCTGAATATGATGAAGAACTTTACTTTGAGGGTCACACAGTATGTGATCCCGTGCAACCTGCTCTAGGTGAATCCTGCTTTAGCAGGGGGTTGGACTGGATGATCTCCAGAGGCCCCTTCCAACCCCAACCACTCTGTGATTCTGTGACACAAGTTTATGATGATATGATTACTACGTGTTTTATCTTCCCCAAATAGAAAATAGTAAGTTTAGGAGTCTGCCAGTCTACTCCCCCTTCATGTTTGCGAACAGGTAATGTAATGAGACTATAACCCCCAAAGCTCAGTCCTATCTACACTTCCATTGATACATTGATACACTACCCTCCTCATGAACACATTTAAGGTGAGCCAGAACTTGCCTGCCAGCTTCTCATTCCCTTCTCCCTTACACTGCAGAGCCCATTGTCATTTTTACTGAATGATGCAATTACATTGCAATGTATCGGGCAAAAATGCACTGCTGCTTCTGTGTTTTCTTTAGGCAGGTCTGAAAACAGAATAAAGAGGTGTAATTGATTCCATCAGCCTTTTTTTCTTATTGAAACGAAAGGCAACATCAGAGAAACTTCCTTCCACTGGAAAGATAAGGAACTCCAAATTTGGAGTCCCTCACTTCTTTCCTTCAGGAGATAGTAGATGCCCATAGGAACAGAGGCTTCCCGTTTTAGTTTATCCTCAGCAGATTGTTGGATTCTGACCACTGCCATGGAAAGCTGAAATCTTGGAAATAAAAAAATATCAGAAGGGGAAATTATACCGACTTGAAGATACTTTGTAGCAAAACTGGAGACAGTGAAATGTATATCAAGGAGGAAAGAGCGTATCTGAACAAATCTGATCTGGCTGTTAGTGCTGAGTAAAATACCCATTTCCAGAGCTCCAGGAGACATGCTGGAAACCACTGCTCACTGTTGCTGTTTGTAAAGTTTTATAAGCATCTCGTAAGAATAGGCCACGCTTGCATTCAGCCTAAAGGAACAACCATCATTAGTAAACAGGTTATGCTGTAGTTTTCCTTCTGTTTCTGTGTATGCAGCTCTGTATAACCAAGTCCTAGGAGACAAGGTTAGGAAATGACGTGCACAGCAGTTGTCTGTCAACACAGAAACCTGTTCGTTAAGAACAGAAACCACATTTTTATTAAATTCTGATCTTCTAACAGGTACTGGTATCAGACCACACACCACAGCACGCTCAGTTTGATGTAGCATTAACTAGCATTAACAGCACAAGTTCTGCATGGAATCGTGATGGTCTAAAACACTAAACTCTCCTCAAAACCCCTTTATTACTAATGAGACTAATTTCAGTGTATGCCCCTCTGAAAATCCTGGAACTCAAACCCCTCACACTTTACAGAAGGCTCTAATCCAGGGTCATCTCTGCAACAGATCTGCAAGTCAAGGTGGGTCATGATGGGTCAAACTGTTGAGTATCTTTCCCGCTTTGAAAACACATGGTAGATCTCTTTTTCATTCCTTAGGGAGATTGGGTTCCAACAGTATCAGTCTTCAAGCTATTTGAGTATATTCACTATCATCTTCAGGGAGAACTGCAATTCCAAGACATATGCACACTCATCTTTAGGATAAATTCAGACCTAATTTGGACCTTATCTAGTAGGTCTAATTTGCTGTTCTCTTCTGCAGGCTACAGTTTAGAGAGGTACTAAATCATGTGCTTAAGCGATGTCCACACAACATGTCACTGACATCGTAAAAACTTCACTACCCAACCTGTGTTGTGCTGAATTGAAGTCCAAGGATTCCTTTTAAAAACTCTGATCATATAATACAATGGAAGAAGGACAAAAGAAATCTGTAACCTCTCACAGTGACATCTAGACCCACCAGTGCCTTTAATTCTTGATTTAAAAAGCAAGCAAAACAAGACAAAACTTAGCCTAGCGAAGCCCTTCTACTTTTAAAATAATCCCTTTCTTTATAACCTTAGTGATAGTAAGCCATATTAATGATAACATGGCATGAAAATTCCTCTCTTCTCTTCCCAAAGCAGTTTTTCTTACAACGATTATGGTAATTTTTCTTGTCTCTTGATTAAATGAAGACAGCTTTGATATGCCTTGCCTGAGCCAAGCTGGCTTTACATTTTGGCATGTACACAGAACTCCAGAACCAAAATACCATTGCCAAGAAAGATCTAGCATTCAAAAACTACTTAGTCTTGACACTGTCTAGTCTCCTCCATTTTCATCGCAGCTTGGTTATAGAATCACAGAATGGTTTGGGTTGGAAAGGACCTTAAGATCATCCAGTTCCAACCCCCTGCCATGGGCAGGGACACCTCACACTAGACCATGTCACCGAAGGCTCTGTCCAGCCTGGCCTTGAACACTGACAGGGATGGAGCATTTACCACTTCTCTGGGCAACCTGTGCCAGTGCCTCAGCACCCTCACAGGGAAGAACTTCTGCCTTAGATCTAACCTGAACTTCCCCTAAGTTCTTTTACTTATCACACTAAACCAAAATTGAGTTGATATGACCCTACTGACAACAAGCCTATTACTGGAACACGCAGAAGTCCTGTGCTGCTTTTGAAGAACTGGTACATGCAGGAGTTATCTTTCAAACAAATCTCTCAAACAAATACCCCTTTCCCACCAACTAGAGATGTAGGTTTAGAAATTCAGCCTATGAAGCAATCTTGACGTTCTGACGGCCACAATTTATCTACATAAATTACTGCACTTCACAGCAAAGCCTCTGCCATAAGAAAACACCGCGTGCTCTAAATTGCCTGCTGCCCTCTTCAATAATCAGCCTAGTTTTTAAGATCTAGAGACCTGCTGATAAAGGATACCTTGGTGCACAGAGCGACAAAAAAATTGAGGTTCATACACATCACTGGAAACATCCACATGCTGCTCTATTAATCTTTAGACTGGGGTAATTTTTCTCTTGAGATGTGGTAATAGATTATTTCAAGAGAAAACGGGGAAGAGCACCCAGACAAGGGCCTGCTGCATACTAAGCAAGCTTGCCTCCTTCCTCTTTGGTTTAATCCTAAGGAGTGACGTTCAAAGCTGCTGTTAACTCTGTACTGACCAACACCGATGCAAAAGCAGCGTACAATGTGTCAGTAACATCAGCCTGTCCCTACATCTTCTTGAGCATCCTATGCTGCAAGACCCACACTGGCACTGCTGCTCTTCTCTCCCTGATCACATTTCCCTGGTTCCAACATGTTGAATTTTTTGGGACAACACAGACTCGACCTAACTGGGAAAGAAGAAAGTTATTTATATGTGGAATAAATTAATGTATTACGAGTTAGTCCCATATATAATAGGACAGTACAATACTAACCAAAGAAGTGGTAAATGCTCCATCCCTGGCAGTGTTCAAGGCCAGGCTGGACAGAGCCTTGGGCAACATGGTCTAGTGTGAGACATCCCTGCCCACGGCAGGAGGCTGGAATTAGATGATCTTAAGGTCTTTTCCAACCCAAACCAGTCTGTGATTCTATGATTTCACATTTATTTCAGTCTTGAATCCCTAAATGTCACTAGTCCTGTAGGAGACACATAGACCCTCATTGATATTCATGACATCTGCTTCAGAGCCAGCAACCCCCCAACAGCATCAGACATTTCGAGCTTTAGAAGGGGAGACTCTTCCATTATACTTCATCATAGCCTATGTGAAATTCTGCCACTCCACACTCTGGGAACATCACCCCAGTTTCACAGCAGGGATGATTTGCTCATTGTGCTGTTTCTTGCCAATTAGATGCTACACACTTTATTTTATGGAACCCTTCCTCTCCTTTTCATGGCTTGTGCAAGTCTCACAATTTCATGGAGGAAAAAGAACTTCGTCTGGGAAAAGCTGCACAAATGAATGATAAAAGTCCATACTAAAGACACAGAGAAAGAGCTGCCGCATATTGGTCCTACTTGGACGCTAAACCGTAGACAGAACAGTTTTTGTCTGCCAGCAATAGTGTTGAGTATCTGCACAAAACATGTTAAGCACCAAAGTTCTGGGGTTTTTTAACACTAAGTAGGTGATAATTCTTGTTCCCAAGTCACTGCGCAGAGAGAAAGAAAAAACAACTGGGGCACCCAGGGACGTGATGTGGGATAGGGTGGGGATGACAGTGCTTCCTTCTTCAGTAAAACAAAGCATCTGCGGCTTTGCTAATACTCCAGTACGCTCTGCTCTCAGAGAACTGTGAAGGCAGCAATGATTAAAGTCAGTTCTGACTGGAGAAAATGCATGTTACACTGCCCTCAAAAGTGTAATTCAGTATGTATGTGGCTACCTTCACCAGCCAAGTGGTCCACACTCTAATCCGAGGAACCATCTGTGTAGAAGTAGGTAGAGCACAAGCAGTCTCCAGAGAGACACCCTGAACTTCTCATCAGCACAACAGGCAACAAAAGATGCTCTACTGTCAATCCCTCCTGCCTTCAAAAATGATTTCAAGTCAAGTTTATGACCTAGAGGTGAAAAGTTACTGATTCTAATCCCTAGAGAGGCCCCTGCACTGACCCGATCAGCTCTAATAGCTCAAAGAAGCTACCGCAGGCTGTGCAGGACAGTCTCCCTGTAAATAGGCAGCTGTGAACATAGGAGACTACAGTGGCTTCCTGCCAAAAATGTGCATTTTAATAACTTTGTAATTCCATAGTTTTGCAATCTGTTGACTCTGACTTATTTTAAGAACATCCAAGGAGTAAAACAGTATCACCACCAGGTTTCCTGGGCCTTTAAATTTCACAATGAAATCTGCAACAACTCGGTAATTACTGTGAATAAGTCATAATAAGGGTTATAATGATGTGACATGCTTTAGTGAGCCCCTGAAATTTAGGATGTTTAAGTGATAAAAAAAAAAAAAACCCAAAATCAAAATTAAATTCAGTAGTAAATATTAGAAGAAAAATAATTAAATTCCATAATTAAAAGAACACATCGCAAATGCAGTCTGGGTGGCGGCGCTCCTATCAAGCTTGTATAATTATTAGAAGTGATTTGCTTTAGAGATGAAGCATGGAGAAGAGAAGGCCCAGGGGAGACCTTGTAACAGCCTTCCAATAGCTAAAGGGGACCTATAAGAAATCTGGAGAGGGGCTTTGGACAAGGGCCTGTAGTGACAGGACAAGGGGGAATGGCTTTAAACTGACAGAGGGGACATTGAGATGCGACATTAGGAAGCAATTCTTCCCTGTGAGGGTGCTGAGGCGCTGGCACAGCAAATCAGGTCTAATAGCTCAAAGAAGCTACCACAGGCTGTGCAGGACAGTCTCCCTGTAATACACTGCTCATGAGCTGGCTTCCAGGGACAGCCACAAGACACCTAACTGCATTATTTCTTCCATGTACTTACATGGTTTGGGATATCTTGAAAATCTTGTTTGACTTGAAAGAATAGGCTTTTTACACCTTCACTCTACACAGACACACTGACTGCCCATTCAAAGTCAACCCCTTGAACTCTAGTGCTTCAACAGAATAGTAACGTAAGTTCAGCTTTGTATTTACAATTCCTGTTTCCCAATTTTAAGTCAATTTTTTTACAATGGAAAGGCTTGTTGTTCCATTCATGAATGGAAAAATGAAAGCCCAGTTCTCTTTTTCCAAGCAGGAGGCTGAAATTCAAGTCTCTAGCTTCCAAGACTGCCATCTAAGGAGCCATCTCATAGTAAAGCAGATAGTTAAAACCTACAGCGTACATCTCTAAAGGTTGATCAGGCTGAATGGGCAGTGACTGACTGACTGCTTTTCTTTCCCTTTCCTGAAAAGCAGTGACAAAAGCACTTTTGTGGGCAGGTGAGTTCACCAGCCCCGGTATGCACTGGGAGGGACAGTGAAAGACTGCCAGAGGTATGATTTAAGGTAGAGCTGTGCCAGCATTGAGCCCCCGAGGAGGATGGCTTTTTTGTCACTCTCCCCACCCTGAGCTGTCATTCCTTGTCATTAGAGTTTATTTCCTCAGTAAGGTGGATGTGGTTTGCTAGCAAGAGAAGTGCTGTGTGACAGATCCTGGTGACAGATTTGCCACATATAATGATATATGGATGCGATTTTCGTTACGCTTTGCAAAGAAAACTGTTTTCACCTAATTCTGAAGAATTCTTGACAGGTTGTTGCAGTTATTTTTCTGCTATCTCATTAATCTCTTAATTATTCTCTTCCATAGCCACTACACATACCTTAGCCCTCCAGTCTGAAACAGTATCACTGAGCCCCAACAAAGCCTCTCCTGTATAAATGTTTACCAATAATGAATGAAACATCAAGAGAAAATAAACTAAAGTTGCAAGTATTTAATACTGGTCACTAAATACAAGAGAAGAAATATAAGATCCTAGAAGAGTGGCAGCCATGGTAGGTGAGGTAGATTTGTGATATATGTGGAATGCAAACTCCCTCCACCTTCCTAATGTGAAAACTTTTCTAGCGGCAAGGGAAACACAGCAGCCTTTTCACCTCCCTGTCAGCTCCAAGAAGCAAACTGAAGAGCTTTATTCACCCACAAATGTAAAGTAATAAGACAGTGAAAGACCATTCATGAAAAGTTCTCCATCACTCCTCCAGTAAGAAGCCTTCACTGCTATGGCAGCAACACCAACACTTTCTACCAGGGGTTTCTGGTGCCTGCTTCAAGGCTCAGTGATGCCATAGGAGGAAAGTAACATTTAATTTTACTTCTTTATTGGTAAGTAGGAGGGATGGGAATGTAACGAATGACCCCTGACATAAGGCATTTCATGGAGAATTGACCAGCTGGGATTAACAGCCCTTGGCTGCATTTGGACTATAAAATTTTTCAGCCAGCCATTAATTTTAAGGAAATGCTCTGTGCCTCAGTCATTATTACTTAAATAAAAACATATATTGTATATACGGTCAAATCAAATTATGGCTAGAATTTTGTCAAGCACAGATAAGGGTGTAAATTTACTCTGTTATTAAGGCTCTTCCTTTTATGTTCAGATCGCTGTAGTTTGGTAGTAGGAATGGCTGTTACACATGCCCAACACCCTTGCTTCCTCCTTGTGTAGAGTGATCACAGGATTAGAAGCCAGGATAACTATTTAAAGAAAGAAAATCATCAATTGCCTTAATTCTTCTGTTATGATCACGAAGTAGTGTACATATACATACAGATGTTCACTGTCATTACATCCAACACTGTATCCTTATCACACAAACATATACACAGTATATTAAACACATAAGGAGCGGTATGACATTTGTGCAATGAATTTGGGCTGACTGCATTAATGATGTGTGCCAAAGCCGTAAGCGCATAGTGCAGCTCATCCTAAAGAAAGGCTAATAAAACTTCCCCATCACACTCCTGCTCCCTGCTTTTTGCAGGAGCACCAATTTATAAAAAGGTGTTTAACAAAATTTTATGGAAGCTCTGGCTTGCAAGCCTGAGTCTGTAAAGCCAGGTACTTCACCTGCCATCAGTGAGACCATGCAGTGATTTGAGAAGGAGAAAGACTATAACCAATAAAATTTTAGAAGTCTCTATAAATGGCTTAAAATACATTTTCTATACAAGTGCCTTGACTGGGAAATCTAACAGTAAGGCCTGGACCCATGATAGGTATATAGTCCAGTACAGTTAGTATTAGTGTAAGCTTTTTACCATTAGGGAGAGGGAATTTATAAGCTTACCAGAGATTACAAAGCATCTATGTAGAGCCAAGGTTGATGCACAGATACCTGACTAAAATCCTGAATGCTTTCTGTGCACACAGAAGTGATGTTGGTTCACGCCTGAAGATGTTCTACCTTTTATGAGATGCATTGGTTTTCTCCCAGCCAGCCCCGAGCAGCAGGCCTGCTGAGGCAGGCTGTGACCTTAGGTGCTGAGATCCTCCACTGAGGATGCTGCAGAGCAAGGACCAATTTTGAGGTGACAAAGCTCAAAAAGGAATGGTGAAGCTTCACCTCACCCCTGCAGCAGCCTGGTCCCCAGCAGCAAGCAGGGATTAATGCCATTCCCTGAAGCACTGAAGAGAGGCAGGGCTGGACATGGAGCTCCATGCTGCCCCTCAGCACCTGGGGCTGACAGGACACCTGCAGTGCATGCCAGGTCACCCCAACACCCCTGAAGAGTGAGACTGGGCTTTACGCTCTTCTTGCAATACCGCTAGTCGAAAATGAAGTTCATTCTAAATCCATGTCAGTAGCACCCGTTCATTGAAGGGCAAATATCAACGTTATTTATGCTTAAATGCATATTGCTTCATTTCAGTTCATGGGCATGCTGTTTCTAACCCTCTTCCTGGCATAGGTGCCGTGCTACTGTGGTGCCCTTGAGGTGCTCTGACCATTCCTCTTCCCACTCAAACCCAGCCTCCGGTCTTCTCCCCCTTGCCTTGTGCATGGCCAGGCTCCTCCTTCATCCAGTTACCATACTCATCCCTCTCACACTCCCTTCCCCAGACCAAGAAGTGTGTTCTCCCTTACTAAAACAACAACCTGAGTTCTCTGAGCTACTCAGCACCTGTGGTTAGTGAAGTGAGAAGGGAGCTTGCGCAAATCACGTGGAGATAGGCCTGGTCTAGAAAGAATTTCAGCTTTCCAAATCATTTGCCATTCCTAATGTCTTTCACAACAGTCTGCCTCATGCATTGTTAGCTCTGTAGATTGCACAAAGACTTCAAAGCAGCGTGATATTAAATGCTCTAAGTGATGACAAAACCAGGACGGGGCCCAGCGTAACGCGAGTTTTATACCAATACACAACCAGTGAACTAATGACTTGCTGCCTCCACACTTCATAGACACATTTGAAACAGAGGAAAATTAAGATTGCATGTTCTGATCCACTTTGGCCTTCTCCAGCCTTGTACTTGATGCAGTCACTGATATGTAAACCAATTTTGTCAAATCTCAAGAGATTATTCTGGCTGGCATTAGTGAATGCAGCAAAAAAATCATGTTTCATCAGACTGATGCTGAATACCTGCATATTCAGCTCTAAAGCAAATATTTCTGCCATAAAAACAATGAGCAAATGTAGCAAATATTTTATATTGTAATTTCTATAATCAGTACTGTAGAAATTGGTGAAAAATGCATATCCACTTTAAAGAGCAGTGAAACCCTGTAATGAAGGCTAATAGTAATTATTACATTTAATTCACCAAACAGATGGAACACAAGGGATCGTACAGTGTGAAAGGTATAATTCAAAGAGTCTTAGAGTCCTGGAAAAATATGAAAACAATAGAGAAGATATATCCAATGCCCTGGATTGAAATTCTTTTGTGCATAGAGAAAAGGCAGGAAGACACCATTAGGTGGTATTGCCATGGACCCTACGTGCACAGACATACTTGGGAAACAATGAGGTAAGAAGAACCATACTTTAGGTATAGAGATGCAGCTAATGGCGAAAAACAGCCATCACAAACCAGTCTTACCAGCATTTCAAAGCAATGCATCAGCTGGCAGGCAGAAAAAGCAGCAGTACTGTTAAAAAATCAAATTAAATAAAAAATCATCATTAAAGAACATCTTTTAAAATTAGTTTTTTTTTTTTTTTAAAGGAAAACACTTTCCCTAACAGCATGGTTATAGGGAGATAACAGCACTAGCTGTGACCACTGGCTAATGCAAATCCACTCACCCCTATTGCTACACCCTCCTTGCTTTATTTGCTTCTGTTCATCAAGGTATTCCATGCTTTTTGTAAGTCTTTTTGCAAGATTGAGAGCTTTTTGAGGCAGGGATTGTACATAAGCTATATGTTTGTACACAGCTTCTTCAAGCCTCGGTTACAGCTTCTAGACATCCCAGCAATCACTTAAAAATTGAATTTCATCAGTTTAAAAATACAACCCATGAGATATAACATGGATAGATATTTAAGCGTATAGTTTGATTTTATAAGTATGAATGCAAATACTTCCAAGAACATCAGCAGCACTCTGTGCTACTCCTAAGAAAACTAAGGATGGATTAACAGGGTGAAAGAAGTCATCTTTATTTCCAAGACTTTCGGAGATTTTTACCTGTAATGGTTGTTAAACACAGTTATTAGAGGGAATTTGTTAAGTATCTCTCTGAAAAATCAGGCCACTTCACACAGGGCTTAATTTTGGAGTGTAAATAGAAAACACAGAGTTGGGGTAAAATACGTAAAACCTTTTGCAATTTAAAACTGTACTGTACTGTTATTTTCCACATCAGCCCAAACTCCTTCAACTTACTTCCACACGTATCTTATTCCACATGTATCTTCTCAGAGGTTATAAAATAATTAAAGATGGTAGAGGAGAAGAATTTGCTCATGGTGTGTCAAATGATATCATGATATTGCTTGAGGCAATGAGCTACTCATTAATATAATGCTGAAGTATTTTTTTCCTACATGGCAGTCCTCATATACATGGATTTTGCATACATACATATAATATATTCATGCATTTCACAGAATAAACCAAAAGCGCTGTTAACAGCACCATTTAGTCACTATCAAATGATGCTGACAATAAACATGAGAATTATTTGCCTCCTTCGTACTCATCCATTAAGATATAATTTTAAAGACTTGCTCAGCAGCTATTTTTTCTCCTGTTTCCTGCCTCTTTGATACTGAAGTGTTTTGAATCATACCCTTGAATTACAATTCTGCGAGTGCTCTTTTTGCCTGTGGAACAGTCTGAACCTGACTCAGGACTGCGTCTATTCCAGCAGCGCTGAAAGGTTTCCGTCCAATGCACAGCTCAAGTTGTGGCAATGCTGAATTCAGCCCTGATGTCTGAAAAGCTTTGAAATCTCACAAGGTGAGAAACAGCATGAGCTTCCTTGATCTTGGTATTTAGGCCTTTTGTTCACTCCTGACTGAACAGGCACTATGGGTGAGGACTTTGATTGGGAAAGAGAAATTTCAGGCCAAAACCCTACAGTGAGATGCGCTCTCCAGAAAGGTTAACGTGTTCTTCAGAACAGCAAAGATGGATTGCTGCTCACAAGTGTGAGGCACACCAAAAAAATCTTGCTCCTTCTGCTTTCTCATGCCTTTCATCACTCTTTCTGTAGCGAAGTAAACAGCTGATGCTAGCCCTGCACCTGGCCAGACATTGCCCTGTTCATAAATCAGAATAAAGCAAACACCAGTTTCTCCACAATGTAATCAGGACACAAGTTCCCAGTTTATGGTGTTTTCAGCCGTCAGGTTTCCATTATTTGCCTTGTCTTTTGAAAATCAATCTTATACAAAGTGAACGTGGGGAGGTGGAAATGAAGAGGAGATAAATTTGCACAGTATCACTCCTCAAGTTTAGTTATCTTGTAAATCCATAAGGTACCTCTCCACACTTGTGAAATGAGCATGTTATGAATAAAAAGAGAAAGAAATTGTCTCTGCAAAGTAAAATCAACAACAATCTAACCCTTTCACCCCACTAAATGCTAGAAAACGCATGGAAAAGAGATGCCCCCTCTTAAATAATTTTAAGCAATATATTTATGCCAGTGTAACACATTGGATATGCTTCCAGTACTAAAGGGGGAAAAAAGTTTTCCTTAAGACTTAAGCTATGTTGGAAAAGAAACAACAAAAAAGGCCATTTATAGTGGAACAAAAGCTTTCTCACATGGAATCAGACCTGTCTAAATAGTGTGTTTACACACCTGTATAAATAAAGCCATTCTATTAGGCCAGTATTAACTCACTTGGAATTTCTGCCGTAATCAACATAAAGTTGATAGAAGGATTTATTTTCAAAGATGGTTTGCATTGGTCATGACAGGCTATTTACTTCCAAACACTAAGACTTACGGTTCAGCTTCCTTTTAAGTGGCCCAAGGAAGATTTGGTGATAAGCCAAGTAAGAGCCTCAGGACTTCAACCAGTATCAACAGACAAAGGTGAATATATATTTTTTAGAACTTTGAGAAACTCTTTAATAGTGCTTTAGTTTTGTCTTATTTGCATTACGTGCTATCACCCCACAATCAGGCACATTGCAAACGCATTCAAATCATGAAACTTCCTCCAACAGTCCCAAGAGGAAGTATTCGTAAAATTTCCTTTAGCCATTTAATTTGATGTCTTAACTCCAGAATTGCACAGAATAACCCCACCATTGCCTTCTATCACAGAGGAACTGAGTTGCCTGACTTTGACCCTCTGAATCATAGAATCACAGAATGGTTTGGGTTGGAAGGGACCTTAAAGCTCATCCAGTTCCAACCCCCTGCCACGGGCAGGGACACCTTCCACTAGAGCAGGTTGCTCCAAGCCCCTGTGTCCAACCTGGCCTTGAACACTGCCAGGGATGGGGCAGCCACAGCTTCTCTGGGCAACCTGTGTCAGTTCCTAATCATACCTAAACTAGAAGCATAAAGTGATTAAAACAGAGGGTGGAGATGCCCCTAAAAGACGTTTCTGTAGGACACTTCTAAGCCACTTCTGATACACTGCTCATGACCTTCTTGGAGACTGTGAATCATGAGCCTATGGAAATTGAAGGCTGCGATGCAGAAAGGTGTAAATAATTCTAGTGTCTACCTTGAAAGCGAAGTAATTATCTTCATATCCTGGGTGCCCTGAGTACTAGAAGACCTTTTAAACAGCTGAAACCTGTCATCCCCAGAAGGAGAAGCTAAGAGTGAAGAAGGGGTATTTTCTTCTGTATTGCAGCTCACTCTTATCAGATTCAAGAGAATTCAGTTTAGTGCCATCTACAGGGGCAAGTTTCTAGGGGAGGCAATCCACTGCATAGCTTTTGGTAAGAAATGCCAGCTGATATCCATTCCTGCCACCTCACCTTCAGATGCTGTGGAGCGGAAAAATCAAGAGACAGCCAAAACACAAGTGAAGTTTAAATGAGACTGGTGTGAATCATGAGTGTAATAACCAGCTCACCTGGGGCATGTCTCCTGTGTGTAGACAGGAGCTCAATCAAAGCAGTCTGGTATAAATGGTGTCATTTTATAGGGAATGACTTAAGCTAACTCAACCTGGTATGTGATTTTGTGTTGATCAAAACCTGACAAAAAAATCAATACAAAATGAAAATTCAACTGGTCAGGCTTTGAGTAGCGTTAGACCCTGACATTTATCTCAGGAGGGAACAAAAGGAAGAGCTGGGGAACTACAGCTCATTCAGTCTCACCTCTGCCTGACAAGATCATGGAGCAGATCCTCTTGGAAACTATGCTAAGGCACATGGAAAAACAATGAGGTGGTTGGTTGGTGACAGCCAACATGGCTTCACTAAGGGCAAATCATGTCTGACCAATCTGGTGATCTTCTATGGTGGGGCCACAGCATTGGTGGATAAGGGAAGAGCAACTGACGTGATCTACCTGGACTTGTGCAAAGCATTTGACTGTCTGCATTATATCCTTGTCTCTAAACTGGAGAGGCACGGATTTGACAGATGGACCACTTGGCAGATAAGGAATTGGCTGGATGGTCACACTCACAGTGTTGCTGTCCGCAGCTCAATGTCCAAGTGGAGACCAGTGACAAGAGGTGTTCCTCAGGGGTCAGTACTGGGACCGATGCTGTTTTACATCTTGGCCATTGACATGGGCAGTGGGACTGAGAGCACCCTCAGTGAGTTTGCGGATGACACCAAGCTGCGTGATGTGGTCAACACGCTGCAGGGAACGGATGCGATTCAGAGGGACCTTGACAGGTTGGAGAGGTGGGTTAGTGTGAACCTCATAGAACTCAACAAGGCCAAGTACAAGGTCCTGCACCTGAGTCAGGGCAATCCCAAGCACAGCTACAGGCTGGGCAGAGACTGGACTGAGAGCAGCCCTGAGGAGAAGGACTTGGGGGTGTTGGTTGACAAGAAGCTCAGTGTGACCCAGCTTCAGTGTGCACCTGCAGCCCAGAAACCAACAGTGTGCCAGGCTGCATCAAAAGGAGCATGACCAGCAGGTCGAGGGAGGTGATTCTCCCCCTCTACTCTGCAAGAAGCAGCAAGAAGCTCCAACTCAAATCAGTAGGATGCTCCATATACTTGATAGTGCGTAACAGGCCCCAAGTTAGGCATGTGAATCTCTTAACTAATTCTAGTATGTATGGTACGATAGTACTAAAGTACAGATAATTTTAGGCAATAAAGCTCAAAAGATAGAGAAAGTCCTTGTTGACAAAATGACTACAACATTCCCTATAATAAAAGGGCTTTTCAAGGCTCTTCAGGTTCACATCAGACTATCCTAGCCACTCTTTCTCTTTCCATCTGCTTTTCTCTCCTACCCTCACCCACAGCTTGCTGGGCACGGGCTCTGTTTTCAGTCATCTCACTTGCTGGGCAGAACAGAGGGACATCTTGGTGAGAACTATACAAATGAGGTGACCAAAAACTAATCAGCTTTTGTTTTCTTGATGAAGCTTACATAGGATACTACAACAGATACTATATTAAAACAATAAATAAATAAATATAAGCTGTTCCTAGCAGCTTATATTTATTTATTTATTGTTTTAATGTAGTAAATTTAACACTACTCTCTGAGTATCCAAATGATCCAAAAGAGAAGGAAAAAACCCCAAACATAAAAAAGGTAACAGAACAAAATGGTCACTATGTCATGGTAAAAATGAAGTTACTTTTACCTGCACTAAGACCCTAAAGCAATATTTGTGCCCTTTCTCATGGGTGATCAACAGGAAGTAATTATTTGTTCATCAGCTGCTCAGATCACTGTAAGTTGGTGATGGGTTCAGAAATGGCTGGGGAGTAGGCAAAGAAATATTTCTCCCAAGAAATCAATTCGGTGGCTTCGGGAAAACATGATTAATGTTTTCTTGGGATGCTGCCTGCACTGGAAAGGCAGCTGTGTCTTTAGACATTATTGAGTGCACTCCTGCAATAAACTTTACTCCTCTCAAGTAAAGCCACCTATGACAGAATTACTGACCTGTTAAACCTCACCAATTTGCCTCCTAATACCAGACCATCCATACCATGCGAGTGTTTACCAAAGCTGCTATTTTTCACTACTCCTGCCTTGCAAGGCCCCACTACTAAGCATGAGAAGGTGGACAGGGCTTTTCTTCCTTCTGCATACATGCATAAACGTGTGGAAGCTTGAAGAACAATGTAACGAACCACCAATTACCTGGTGAACACCCTCTTTACTAAACACTTGAACATCTCCCCCAGCCTGGGGCAGCTTCAGTTTTCCTCTTCAAGGTGAGAAATATGGATCACTGCTGCTTTTCATACAAATTTACTGCCTTGGAAATGGGTCGTTGAACAGTTTTCTCAGGTTTTTTCCTTGACATTACTACAGGCCTCACCTCATTGAAAGTCTACCTCATGGCATGGCGACAGCGTATGTTTATACTTTCTTTGCCACCAAGTTATATATGCACACTACAACTAGAGACGTTTATACCTGGATGTGCATTTGCATATATGTAAATCCGCTTATAGAACATAAATGGTTCTAGAACATTGCATTGTGCAAGTGCTTTTTGTTGTTAAAACATTCCCCCACACCAAATAGAGACCTCATAGCTTTTAACTTTTTCCCCATAAGAAAAGATGTTGCAGATACATATGGAAAAGTTTCTTATTACTACAAAATAAGACAATTTATTCTCAAGATGTCAATTGAGCAATAAAACACAACTAACCATAAAGTATTTGGCAACTTTGCTGCAGTTTGCTGTATTTCTTTATCCAAGATATTTTTATGTGTGTGCAAATGGGCACATATATTATCCACTTTATCATTAGTTTATCTAAAATTTGACATGGAGCATAAATTGTTAATGATGTGCTACTAATACTGCAAGTACTGAGAACTGTCAAAAGTATATAGTAGGACCAAAAGTCAGCACAAAAGGGAAACTTTCAGTGGCATCCTCTTTCCTGCTATTATAAAAATGTAGTTAACACCAGTCAGCCGACCTTTACACAGCACTTAAACAGGTGAAAGGGTAGAAAAATTCTTCTTTCACAACAGTACTGACAAGAAAATAACTAAGATTCCTTGAATGAATCCTGGAATAGTCAGTCCTAGTCCCTCTTTCATGACAAGAAAACTTCAGATTCCCCTATCTTTGTGCACTAAGGTAGGCAACTAATCTCTAAGCAGGATATTGCGCTCTAGTGCCATCCTTGATTTTACACTCCATTTACGGTTGGATACACTGGTTCGTGTAAAGAAAAGGCCTGGGGTTTTTTTTCTAGTTAACTGCATAAGGAAGGGTCTAATTCATAAGCACTGTTAAATATTTAGACACCAAGATGTGCAGAACAGCTGTTAAAGGTCTAGAGTTTAGAGGTGTAATCCCTGTCAATGACACAGTAAGCATAATGTACTCTGTAATGCAAAAATATATCCCAAGGAAGGAGGAAAGAGGGTGGGAAGGGCCTAGCTTCTTTCTTGTAATCTGTTCAGATGCCACAGCTCCTGAGATAAACAGGAAGATGCTGGTTTCCACTTTACATAAAGATGTATAAGCATGAGTGTTCTGAATAAAGAAGAGAAGGGTCATCAAACATCTCCCCACATCAGACACACAAGTCAGCATGACTACTCTTGAGATGTTGCAATATAAACACTAGTTCATGCTCTGAAGTGCATAAAATCAAGTTCATCCTGGCTTCTAGCAGTTGCATAATAAATCAGAAGGTACTCTACTGAGGCTAATTGAGCCAGTTATGATTTATATCAGCTTAAAGCAAAGCAAAATACAGTAACCTCTACAGCCCACAGCTTACGTACTCCTTGTAAGTACGCGTGACTCTGAAAGTTTATCCAGCCTTTGTCTGAGGAAATATTTCCTTCACAAACTGCATGTTTCAAAGTCACATTCCACATCCAGCACATGTTCACATGGAAATACATGGTATTAGCAACTCTTGGCACACCAGTCTCCTCCTACATGCAGCATCGATTCTCCACCTAGCAAAGCTGCCCTACCTCCATGAGACTTTAAGGCTTTGCATCGGTTTTATGGCTCAGTGCTCTCTGACTGAGGTTGAACATGTTCTAGAAGCTCATGCAGAACATCAGCTACTTTTAAACTGAGAAAGACACCTGTATTTCACGTGAACAGTCTTTATTCAGTTTGCAGGAACAGTGGTTTGTAAAGTGCACTGACAATCCAGTGTGGTCTCCTAAATTAAAGGGCCATTAATATTACTACTGAACAAGCTGCTTATCGACACTTCTTGAAAAAAAAAAACCAAATCCCCCAAATTCTTTTCATTCTATGTGGTTTCAGAGTGCTCTGGTGCTCATCAGAGAAACACAGAAGTGAGAACACAAAACCCAGCGGTGAACTGCTCAACTAGGTGGCCTCAGGCCATAATAAGAATATGTGGAAAATGAAAATAGTAACAGAAATAAGGACTTTCAAGTGCCAAAGTTCGCTGTTCTGCAGGTTAAATTAATTCATACCCAAGTTTCTGCATTAATGGAAAACAAGTCAACAAGACATTTGTCAAAAATGCTGTATTTCAGGTTAGATATAAGGAAGAATTTCTTCCCTGTGAGGGTGGTGAGGCACTGGCACAGGTTGACCAAAGAAGTGGTAAATGCTCCATCCCTGGCAGTGTTCAAGGCCAGGTTGGACAGAGCCTTGGGCGACATGGTCTAGTGTGAGGTCGGAACTGGATGATCTTATGGTCTTTTCCAACTCAAATCATTCTATGATATATATTATTTTTTTCAACATTTATCACAGATTTCAGGGTGTACAAGTCTTCTGAATTCAGAAATGGATTTCACAAAGATTGACAGCTGTACTAACTATTCAAAACAACGAACCACAAACCACAGTGGTGATTCTGGAACAGAGAGGAAGGAGTCCAAGCAGGGCTGCTATTAGCTTGGGCAATTAAAAAAAAATAATCAGAGGAACAAAGCCCACATCATCTTGTGGGATATTTTTTTGCTTCTGCAGAAGTGACCTTTAAAATTTATTATAAAGGCCCTTGATTAAATGTTCTGATTTACAGCCAGTAACAAATAGAAAAGCAAGTGCAAGTGCTGTATCTTTGCTAGCATGAAAATGCCACAACTGCCCTCATTTTTCAGTGTTCTGAGTTGCACCAATTAATAACAAAACACTTTAAGAAAAAAAGGCCATTGCTTTAAGAAAACATCAGGAAAGTGTTGTCAGCACAGTAATGGTCATCTTTGGAGAGCATGAGAGGTGTTAGATGGCAACCATTCCACACACAGCCAGTTTCACATTCCACAGAGGACACAAGGATGAAGCACTTTGACCTTGTGTGTATTGGACTTACACATGCTCACATTTGCACCCACAATGACAATCCTCTGAAATTACATAGAAATAAGAATGATGGTAATTCATAAAGTACTTTAACCTTTGGAAAAGTATTTTACTCAGGATAGGAAATGGGGGTGAGATTCCTCTGAGTAAATGCAAACACCTACACTGCCCTAAGGCTGTAGCTGTACAGGGGTGTGACTCATCTTAAGGTAACCATCTGAAGTAAATCAAATAAATTATACTCTCAAACTTCCCACTCATCTACTGAGCATAAAAGGAGCAACTGTGAATAGCTAGCTGCAGACCTCTAACATTTGGCAAGATGAATCACAGCACAGGTATCTATGTTTTCCTAACAGCACTACGGTGGACAAGCAATTTCTTCCTTAATCCCTTGTCCCTTCTCCCCTTTTAAATGTTATATTTCTTACTTATTTTCGTAGTTGTAATTTGAGAGAAAAACAATAATTGTTAAAAGTCTGAAGTTCCTACATCAAAACTATCCGTAATGGATTATGTGCGCATGTATGGATCCCTGGATCCCTTGCTGCCAAGGCAAGGAGGCAATGGTATTCCATCTGACTACACGAACATCATGAAAATGTCTAAAATGTGGTCAAAAGCAGCCTGCAATACTTTGAGTAACAAAAACTACAGCTGCTGAGTTCACCGAATGGTTTGGGTTGGAAGGGACATCTGGACATCCTCCAGTCCAACTTGCTGCCAAGGCAGGGCCACCCAGAGCAGGTCACACAGGAATGTGTCCAGGTGGGGGTTCGAATGTCTCCACAACCCCCCTGGGCAGCCTGTTCCAGTGCTCTGCCACCCTCAATGTAAAGAAGTTCTTCCTCATGTTGAGGTGAGACTTCTTGTGGTTTAGTTTATGGCCATTGCTCTTTGTCTTGTCACTGGGCACCACTGAAAAGAATCTGGCACCATCCTCCTGGCACCCACCTTTGAGATACTGAGCTGCATTAATGGGATCCCCCTCTCAGTTTCCTCTAGACTAAACAGGCCCAGCTCCTGCAATCCCTCCTCATAAGAGAGATGCCTCAGATCCCTCATCATCCTTGTGGCCTCCATTGGACCCTCTCCAGTAACTCCTTGTCTTTCTTATACTGAGGAGCCCAGAACTGGACACAGTACTCCAGATGTGGCTTCACCAGGGTCGAGAAGAGGGGGAGGATAACCTCCCTCAACTGCTGGCCACACAACATCCTTCCAAAGAGCTACTGATGATTTATGAGCTCTGTATTGATGGGTTCTTTATTAAGAATGACCCCAGTTCCCAGACCGCCCTTTGGTTTCTCCTGCACTAGAAACTGTAGGCATCTCCAGTGGAACTCTCATTTCCATTCGTTCACTCTATCGCCCGCCTAGATCAGAAGTGAAGTGGCATCAGTCCTAGGCAAAAGAAGATGTAAATCAACTCCCCAACTCTGGTGTTGCACTGGGAGCTCATTTCAAGTACAACAGTAGGAGGAGTTAAAAGTCAGATTAATGACATACAAATGAGAGTTATTACACTAAACGTGACATTTGAGAAACTGTACTCCAAACAAATACAGAAGGAAACAGAAGGCAGCCCAAGCTGTTTTGCTGACTCTCACGTGCACATATATTAAACTCTCAACAAAACATTTTAATCATAATACTGCAGGAAAGCTGGCAAGCAATTCTCAACCAGGCTCCCTCTCAACCTTCCCTGGTCACACAAGCACTTCTGCAGCTGGCCAGCTGTTCACTGCTTCGTGTTGTCATTGCCAACAATGTCTTGTTGGCAAAGAAATATAATGAAATGCACAGACCACTAAAAGGCAGTGTCAATGTTGCTGAACATGTTGGAAAAGGGCAAGTTCCCCTGCTCCCAATGTAGCAGAACCAACTGTCCCAGAAGGCAATAGCAATTACTTGGGAAAATGATAATAGTAAGGGTAGAAAAAGGACAGTGCAATGAACGTTGACTTGTCAAACTGCTGGCTGGCGTTTCTCACCGTGATCTGGAGTCCCATCTCTCAGTAAGCTGTGGCATCAGCTGCACAGAACATCACAGTACTACACAGGACAGCATGTACTTCTGTGGTCAAAACCTGGGTCAAGAACCTCTGGCAGAACTTTGCATTTACCAGGATGCACCCACAGCTGCCCAACCCCTTCCTTTTCCTTGCTCCACTCTCTAGCCATCATGGTTACAAAGACAGCTTTGAAGAAGGGCACAGAGTGAGACAAAGTAAATGCTACCCAAACAGTTTTGAGATATAACAGCCACCTCATCTGACACAGTGATTTGTTAAACTATTGAACCAAAAAGGTGACAATTAAATATCAGCATAATCATTTACCTGCTGATCACTTAGCAGAAATATCAAGCCCGTCCCACAATCCAGACTGCCTCCCACGCAGTGCCAGGAGAAGAATTCAGTATTGCAACACCACAAAGGGAAGAACGGCTGTTTCTAGTCTGTACTCTCATCTTCCCCACTATTAAAAGATCAAATTAAGGACTTCCTTTCTTTTACTACTTGCTAATGTAAAAATATTATTGATTTAAATAGAATACGAATTTAAACTGGTAGAATTATTCTTGTGTAATTCCCTGTATTAGCCCAGAGTACCTTTTCATACAGCTCAAGTTTACTTGGACAGGGATGTAAGATGAGCTTAAAAACCCAGTTTCTAGGAATAAAATCTGTAACCTAAAAAGCAGCATTACCGGAGCAGTTTGACTGTAGCGATATAACCAAGGAACACAAAGGTTGGAGGGATATGAAGTGAGAAGATATGGAAAAGCTCTTATGGGAGAAGTATGACTGGTATTTATATAAGATTAAGTGTGATAGTTGAGATTCAGTGTTTAAAAGATGTGTAGATGTGGCGCTTGGGGACATGTTTTAACGCTGGACTCACCAGTGTTAGGTTTACGGTTGGACTTGATGATCTTAAAGGTCTTTTCCGACCTAAATGATTCTACGATTCCGTGATTCTATGAAACATGAAGCAAGACATGACATGAGCAAGAAAGATCTGCCTCCTCCCTAAGGTACACTGTATAAAATGGGTGGCTGGAGATACAAAAGGACAGGATGCTTCTTTTACACATCTCAGGCCAGGCTTTCTCCCAGCAGTAAGCTGAAGATGAGCAGCAGTCAGGGGCCTTCCAGGACCACTTGCCTGATAGTCAGAAGGCAGGAGCTCCCCCAGCACCTCCCTTCTCCCACCTCTGACTATCCTCATCTCAGCAGTGTGGGTCCTTGCCAGTTCTGCCACGTACTGTCAGTTTATTACCATGTTTCTTCCTCATGGGAAGCTGGGATCCATGACAGAAGCTGCACTAGGACCACTTCCCTTGGGGACAGGAGTGACAGGGATGGGTGGGAACAAAGTGTACAAAGAAAAGACTATTAGGGTTTGTGTAGGATGAGGACTAAAACACAGTGTCTATTCCTTTTTATATCACTTAACAGTTATCGAGCATTTCAGATTCCGTGGTATTAAAATCAAATTTCATGCCTGCAGAACTGGTAATGGTTAGGCACAACAGATGCCCAAAACAGAAACCTAGGGCTGGCCTCTCAGTAAACGGATTATTAACACTACCTTTTCTATCATTTCACTAAGAATATAAGAGTCTTTACTGCTTTATCAGGGCTTCTGTAAGTACCAAATACCTTATTTCATAAGAAGTGTTGGTGCAGTCTTGAGAAGTGCTCAACAGAAGGAAAACCAGTGCTGTGTTGTTTGTATCAGCAGCTGTAAATGGAGATCCATCTCTGATCTGAGACAGCCAAGAGAATAAACAACTCTGAAAAGTCAGGTTCTTAACCTTGCAACCTTCATAGCTCTGTTAAAGCCCTTTATGTTTCTTTTTTAATGCCAGCTTTCCTATGTATTTTTTGACTTTCAAATGAAACAACACAACACACCCCTCCCCATGTTCAGAGTTGTCATTGAAAGATTGTGTTACAGCTGTTGCATCTCACTGAATTCAAAACAGTCTGGGTAGAAGCAGCGAGAAAGAAGTTCTTTTTTTAATGCTCTGATACAACCCACTGATTGTGCCATCTGTCCAACACATGATGAAGAATCTCTAAATAGAGAATAGCTGTGGGGGACATAGTAGAGTATTTGTAGATCTACGCTTGGTAAGAGATAAGAGCTTGTATTAAAAAAGCGAATTTGGTTTCTTTGAACACAGTATATTAGATATGCAAGATGTTTCTGGCATGAAGTGAGGGAAAAACCTAGCAGTTCTGTCCAGAGGGAGGGGGGAAGTACCACCAAAGGCAGGAGAAGGAAAAAGGTTCTTGCTCCTGTGTGAAGACCATGTCAAAGCAATCTGCCAACTGTAAGCATAAAGGAAGACACTGCGAGTGTTAAAGATGTCTTTCTGCAATGCAAGAAGTCACACAAAAGATAAAAAATACACAGCTCAAATTACCATGGAAAGTGTGTGCAAAACTGTGCTAATAAAAGTGACAGAGCTAAGTGCTTCAGCTAAGTATTTAATAGGGTTGTAACAGCTACCTCCATAAATCTGTCTATACCAAATATCAGTTACGTAGGGATCCATCTCCCTGCAATAATTTCTCTAAATTGGCTCCTCACTGGCACCTCTCCAATTATTTTTAGTAGGAAGGATAGTATGTCTTCATCCTTTTGACTGGCATGGGACAACATATCTTCAAAGAGTCTGATATATTTATAGGTCATTTCACTTCAGGAAAACCTGTGGGTATTGCAGAAATCTTAAAAGGCTCAGGGCAAAGGAGCACTGAGGGACCAGGGACAGACAAACCTTCTACCTGCTCAGCATCTGTGCTTGGATCCCTCTTTGAAACATCTCAGGTTGTCCTCAGCACTGCCTGCTGCTGCAGTGACACAGCTGGGGCAATGCCCAGGCACGGCGACTCCCTGCATATGCAAGGACAGGTGAGGGTGCTCCATAGGCACACAGCCAGCCGAAGGCCAGAGGAGTAGCTTTTAGGCTGTGGAGACTGATGGTCTGTTCACAGTTTTACTGCCTGCACATCTCCTGGGCTTAATCTTCTCCCTTCTGAAAATGCATTCCTAAAATCCCAATTCTTAGGGCTGGCAGGAGCCTTTCGGCAGCACTACTGTTAAATTCGATGAGAACTGAGGTATTTTAAAGTTATTATATGTTTAAGTACTTGTTTAAACAAAGTGAACAGGAACACTCTTCCCTGTATGTCTAAAGGCAAACCCACAACCTAAATAGTCAATGTCATTTTTGTTTTCTCTCAGAGAATTTAAATTATACAGAACTGGAAGTATAGCCCATGCAAACGCTGCAATTTAAATAAAGAGCAAGTTAGCTGTCTCTGGTTTGATTAGAAGATCTTAAAGAGTTTCACTTGAAACGGTAAAGGAGCTTGTAAATTTAGCAAGACAAACACACAAACAAATCACAGAATCATAGAAAGGTTTGGGTTGGAAAGGACCTCAAAATCATCTAGTTCCACACCCCCTATCAGATCAGCTTTGTGAAACCAATGGAGCTAATATACTTCAAAAATTGACCAACTTGCCTAAAAATCAACAGTTTGCATTCTATTCAGACTTCACTGTGCTGGGCACTGCACAAACGAAACCACATGATTGTTCTAATCCTGAAAAAACTCCCAAAGGAACCATGACAGCGAGAGGACAGGAAGAAAAGCAAACCAACAGGGAGTGAGTCTTCTGCCACTGTTACACACAGCGCAACCAGCGACCCAGTCAGGAATAACACTGGCACCATTAGCTGTTGTACAGGCAATTCCATCAGTAGGTCTCACATCAAATAAAGAATGACAGTGGCACTACTCCTGGTTTTGAAGTGGGGAAAATGAAGCACAAAGAACTATGTTTGGAGTGGCCTTGGGTTACCCAGCAAAACCTGAGAACGTGCCAGAGTCCAATGATAACTAACACAGGTCCCCATTTGCTGGACTATAATGTTTCTAATCTAAAATATAATCGAAACCTTATGGAGTAGAATCAAAAAGTCTTTTTCTTATGAGGTCAAATCCAGACAGAATAGTGGAACACCTATCCAGAACACAGGCAGGGGATATCCATGGCAATAGATACTCATGTTCATCAGATCATAAAAATCACAGCAGTGCTAAACCCTTTGCGCATAATGAAGACTGTGTCCTCCTTCATTTCATAACTCTGTGAGAGGTGTGGGGGAAACCCAGTGTTGAAGAGAGTGCTGCTTAAAAGTGAAGAGTCCTCCATAACTCATAATATATATTTAGAATTATCAGAGCTCTTCCTAAGGTGACAGAGCCGCCCAGCAATTCCTAAGCTTTCAAGAGGCTAATTTTGGTGATATGTCCTTCCTCCCGCCTCAAACTGTAGACCTGTGACACAAATTACTTGCCAGTATCATTAGTTAAAGGAGCTATTTATTTGAAGATGCATACATAAAACTATCTGTGTAGTGGTGATCATAATAAAACCAGATTAAAGGGTAGAGATGTCACAAAGCAAAAAAGGTAGGGTTGATTAAATTATTGAACAATAACCTTCAATATAACCCAATCCTGTGCCTTTTTTTTAATGTAGCTATAAAAAGGGGCAAAATACACATTTGTGATAGCTTAAAAAGGATTTCCTGTATTTAAAAAAACTTTATCACAAACGTGAACCCAAAGGAAAAAGGACATCTACCCAACACAAGTGAAAATACACTTGTCTACTCTAAGGCCAGCCTGTCTTGACATCTCTTCCCCTCTCCCCTGCACACAGAGAGAAAGGTTTTAGATTCATTAGTTAACCAAAGATGTGGTCTAACTTCTGAACTGATTAATAGTTCATCTTTAAACCACTTAATGGACAAGCTGTGATGCCATTCTTTCTGGGGACACCTCTCACTCCCCGGATCTCTGCTCCTACTGAAGACCAAGGCTCTGCAGTGGTCTGTCTGCTTCAAAACTTCCCTGTTTTAAAAACAACATGCTGATAGACTCATTTGCTGCAATGAGCAAATATAAACTACTGAGACCCATCACAAGTCCTTTAACAGTCTTCCCACTAGTTAAGAAGTTGCCCTGAATACCACTACGCTGCATAGTTTGAGTTTATGTTAATGCTGTCACTGAGATTGGCTGTAAGTTATTTAAGCACTTCTGATTTATGCCTCATGATTCTGAAGGAAATTGAATTGAAGAAAAAAAATGTATAGGAAAGAAATGCTATTTACCTGACATTAAAAGTTGCTTTAAATACATATTTTGGGTTTTAGGCAAACAACAGCCTTAAGTATTGATTCTAGGAGGAGGAAAATCCTAGGAAAACAATGAGAACCTGACTTTATGTGAATGTAAAATTATGATGGAACACTAAAATGCATTCTGGATCCCTGGAAGTACCAGGTTTTTGTCAAAATTGCTCATAAAACAACAGCAACAACACAACATACTTGGAGTTTATTCTCATCTTAGGATTTCAGTGTGCTTTTATAAATGCTAAATAATTAAACTTCCAAAGGCTCCTGAGAGATATAGTAGGTAAGTATTATTATACCTATTAAACACATATAAACCAGAGTTACAACGTTTAATTATATTCAGAGCTGTTTCTTTTAAAATTGATTTTCCTCTATAAAAGAAGATGCTGATTGTCTATTACTTTTAGAACAGGTTTTTATGAATTCAGTTTTTTAATAGGCAACATTTCACTGCATCTCTGTTTGCACATGCATTTACTCTTTTAGGGCTTAAAAATACACAGCCAACCTGTGTAACATTCTATACAAAAGCTGGTAACATTCTACACAAATGGTCTGTGAGACAAACAAGCCTTGAACCAGAACTATGAGTAATTATGGGAAAGGGCACACTGATGTCACAGAAGTCTCCTTTTTTCTGGTAACTTCCCAACCACATTCAAACGTAAGAACAAACACCCCTAATTCAGGCAGTTCTGATACAGCTAGAATATTTCACCAGGGAAATACTGTCCTAAAAGCTAAAGAATGACTATATATACACCATGAAAACACAAACGATGTTCCAAGAAGTGTTTGTGTCTTTTCTATTTTAATTATGCACAGTTCCATTAATCAAATAAATTATCTACTCTCTCGGATCTTCCGCCATCCTCACATGAGGAGCATTTGTGATGGCTTGCATCTGTTGTGGATGTTGTATGTCGTTATGTTATATGAAGCCAAGGACAAGGCAATCAGGCAGGATTACATGCTGCTGCCAGGCGCTTGCTTTGAAGGAACACGGTGTACTCAGTCACACACAACCAGTGTGTGAACCTGACACCATCTCAGCCCAATGTGCTGCAAAGTGAAATTGTGCACTGCAGAAAGCAGTATTTTCTCATCAGTTTTTAATTTAACCCAGTTCAGTTTTGCTGAGTATTCCCTGTTGGCTCCCGAGTCTGCATTTCATCCAAGTTCCAGAAGAATAGGATGTGTTTAGTAATTATCTAACTGTAATACCCAATTTCTAAGTCTTTCAAGAGCAGACAGAATAATGAATAGGTATGTGTTCCAAAACTAAAAGATGTAAGGCAATACAATTCTACTAATAATTAGTTTTGCTTCAATACAAAATGTCATCCCATAGTACCAAGCAACCTGCATCAGTTAGACACAAGAAGATTTGATTTGTTGCTTTTGGTCATTCAAGGAGCAAATTCTCTATAGAGAAGAATCTGTTTTGCTTTGCCTCTGAGACACTGGAGTTCCCACATAATTATCACTGTGACTGTCATTCCCAGCCACATTAGTGATAGTGGAGACTAAAGTGTCGTCTCCAGGCTATGGCAGAAACTATATATTTGAATCAGCCTCCACCAGCTCCAGCAAACCTTGATCTGACAAGACAGAAGGTCTAAAATACTAAGTACCATAATTTAATGCATTTTTCTTTCCAAGACAAAACACTGCACTTTCAAGCAATGGGATGATTTTTCTTCTTCTGAAGCAATACAATCAGCACCTTGGAAATTTCCTACTAGTACCATACGTTACCTGCACTGCTGATTAGGGGGCAGGAGCTTCTGCATCATCTCTTCCCATCAATTTCTTTTCAATTTATCACATGGGAAAAAACACTTTTCACATCACTCATCACTCACCACTCTTTCAACAGGGCAACTCTATTCCTGAAATCCAAGACTTCTCACTATCCTGCTGAGCACAGCATTGCCACCGCTTGCCACAAAGGTCCTGCTGTTTTTCCCTACTTCTCTGTAAAAGCCCAGGACATGACACTGAGAGCCATTCACGTTTGTAACTTTCAAGTCATGGGCTATTTCTCTTCTAATATATGATTATATCTAAGTGGTGGAGAGACAGAGACATTTAGGCTACAGAAGCACAAAGAACAGGCAAATATGGGATGTGGATGGTGCAACTCTTGCAACATGAAATAACACTGCAAAAGGCAAAGTTACGTCTGAAGCACCACTTTTGGGCTAGAGACTATACCTGCTTGAGGTCAATCCCTGCTCTGCTCGTCACCTGGGATGATCAGGTATTCACCCTCAGGGGCATAGTTGTGGTGAATAAGCTTTCTGTCAGAGTTAGGTGGAGAGAACAAATAAAATGTATGAGCTACTTCAAAACAGAATATAACATTAATCCCCTGAAGGTGTACTCTTCTGATTATTATCTACTGAAGCGCCCGTGATAATCTGAATCTAATAGCCCGCATATAACCCCTAATGTCCATAATACTTCTCTTCTGCATACGGAAAAAATTCACAAGCCTTTGTTGGATACTACTTCAATTACTTTCTACATTAGCTCTTTAGTCGAAACATCTGGTTGAAAAATCAGACCGAAAAGAGAAAGGTTTTCTTTTGCATGGTGATTGCGACACATATGAAGGATATCATCCACCTGATACTCCTTGGAGGTGAGGTGCTAAAATACCAGGATCTTTTAGAAAAAGGTGAAAAATAACACATTTTGCTTCCTAGAGCATAATTCAATTACCTCTCCAAATTTGAAGTTGAATCATTTTACAGATTTAGATGTAAATTCACAACAAGGTAGTTCAAGACAAACGTGTTCTTGAAACCTGTGAAATTGGTTATTACACACCAGGCCAACAATTACAGGAATGACCAACTGAGCTGCAAATTATGACATCAGATGAAACGCCAAGAAGTCATTTCTTCCAGAATAAAATATAAGCCATCCATGTTGGATTTTGTTACCGTAACACGCATATACGTTTCACTCACCTTCCTTTCCCTTCACCCTTTATATAAACGTTATGTAGTAGCATAAAAGCCACAGAGTTGTAATGGCTGTGGTAAGAATTCTTCAACCTTATGCTCCTGCCAGCTGCTACTATATCTGCAGCAAAATAAAGAGACATTACAGCCTTCAGAAAGCACCACCAAGTGGCTATTATACCGTAGTTTTACCTTTCAAATCAGTGATGCAACATGCCAAGAAGGTACCCATGGAACATCTAATTTGCAGTTTCAGTCCTAAAACTGATTTATGTAAGAACTACAACTCTAAAAGCAACATGGGCTAGACAGAAGCCTTGTTCACGGCTATATCCTGCCCAAAAGCATTCCCTCAGCCAGCAGAGATTATAAACATCAGAGAAGATACAAACGGGATGAATTTGAAGAGAAATCATAGTCAATTTAATCATTCCTCAAAGAGGGCTTAAGGCAAGTAGTAAAGAGCTTCCACTTGTTAAGTGAGGCACTATGAATGCACTTGTGGTCAGCAACCACAGCTTAAGAGAGTATTTAATGAAAGATTCACTTCCTAAAGCATAACATGGCCATTGCTTTCAGTTACATATACCTCTACTCTGACAGCTCACGACTCCAGGCGCTCTTGTAGCTGAACCCTAACTATTCTATGATTCTACGAATACCCTGTTACACCCTGTGTATTTACTTCACAGCCTCTGGAAGGGAAGCTACGATCATACTATTACAAAAACACCCTACCAAACCCAAACAGTTTTCTGTGTTAAAAATCCTGAAAGCTCAGGAGAGAGGAAGAAGGGAAGTCAACTTGTTTTCTCCTCGAGACCCCATGCTTTGGGCCCATAAACCCACTTCTACTGATGCCTGCAGAACTACAATGCCACCTTTGGAAACCCTAACTAGAAAGCAGGTTTTCAAGTAGACGAGCAAAAGTCTTCCTCTGAAACCTGTGCAGCCAAAGCCCATAAATGCTGAGGTAGAGACTCTCAATTGCTAACAGTTTGACAATTTAGCAAGCAACTGCAGGCTGTATTTTACAGCAGCCCAATATTGCACTAGCAGAAAGAGCCTGGAGATGTGAAAAAAGATGTGGAAGCTTAGATGTTTTCCACAGAGAGCACCACATTATCACCACAGTACAGGCGACACATCGTGTGGGGGAATGCTTTCTGAAAAATGGTGTGTAGTTCTACCCTCTATCCAAGAAAGGACAATTTAAATTGAAAAGCTGAGCTCCTAATCTGGGCAGAGGACAAAGCAGCTTGGAACAGAAGCCCAAAAGGAGGACTATAGCACTCTTAGGAGGAAAAAGAGCTACAGACTCTAAGGGTCAGAAGAGCACAAAAGCAGCCACTGCTGTGGTTCCAAGCATTTACTTTAGTAGCACACTGACACAAGAGCCTCAGGCAATAGTCCATAATGGACATTTAAGAAAGAACTTTAAAGACAGGGCAATATGGAGCGCTATTTCCCCCAACACACCCTTCCTCAAATGACCTGTGGCTTAGGGATTTCTTGAGGTGGAGACTGTATCACTGTGTTTACTGGATCATTCTTCCTTAATTCATCAGGTTTTTTCCTGAATCAATTTATATCTGCGGTCCACACAGCATCCTGTGGCAATGAGCTCCACAGCCCAGTTCTGCCTTGCACAATGGAGTCTGGCTCGGCATTGCATGGTACACTTGCTTAGGGAGCAAAGATTACAGTCAAATGAGTCATATCCCTAAAATTCCCTGTAGAACGCTGAATAATTTCGGTTCATGGGCAATGAGTTATCTCAAAGGTTACGTGAGTATATACAGGTGCTGTCACACTGACAGCTAGCGGTGAAAGGGGTGTTAAAGTGGGGACCAAATATTACTCTTGAGTTTTTAGGAAGCACAATTTAACTCAATTTTCACACCTATACAGCCTCTTTATGTTCAGGGATGGACACATACAAAATGACCAACAGTTGACCATATGTTCTAAGAAGGCGGCAGTATTTCTAAATATCATTTTATCAGATACACTAGTAACTATGTATGATAATATTAAATACATCTTAAAGAAATTATTAAATCTCAAACAGTGATTTCCTTTGTCTTAGTTTACTTTATCGGGATAAAAACCAATCCCAAACCCCAGGATACTAGGATTCCTACCTTTTGATTAGCTTCACTTACAATCTCAGACCAAATGTGACTCAGTTTCCTCAGTGAAAGCTTGGGAATTAAGCAGTTTCTCACCACAAGAATATTTTCCAGACAACGTAATGCACTTATTTCAGTAAAGCACCTATATAGATTGCTGATGGCAGATGCTATGTAAGTGCAATGAATTATTTCCTTATGTTTCTCCACTTCCTCCTCTGCGAAGGAGGGAACTTGTCTTTTTTCCTTTTATTAGCAAATGCAGCTGGGAGCTAAATACACTGGTGACTCCGACTGACTGATTTGGTAGTGTTTATGCAAGTAAGCAGCAAGAAACACTAAATCAGAGCATAAACAAATCTTAGGCTAAATGTGCAGATAAAAACCTAACACGTACTATAAATTGTCTGTTCCTGAAATTAGTATTCATCTGGTAAAGGTCCAAATCTTATTTTCCGGTTTAGTTTTCAAATCATTTCAGTCCTAAAGCAGAACTGCAGATTCCAATATACCAAAAAGGTTATTTTCCCCAAATTTTGAAACCATCTGTTTTGAAGTTCTGTTTGGCTAAGCTAATTACAGGACTCACAGACCAGCTAAGTAGTTAAACACATACAGAATACCTTTTTTTTTCAGTGCAGGAGGAAAATGTCTTTAGCTGAGCTGTTTTGCATGGCACCTCCAATTGATCCCTCCTCCATTCTCTCTGGTGTCTGTGTTGCTGGTCCGAGGGTAACAATCACATCAGGGTGCTCCACAAAGGTTAACACAGACAATAGCCTGGCAGCATTTGATGTGTAAGGAAACAGGACTACTGACTCCCTTGCATCTAAAAGGTCAACAAAACATAACCTAATTCACTTCTCTTATACAAGCCCAAGGGCAGGCACACGACAGAAAAGCCAGTAAATTCATTGCCAGTTCTACAATACCATAGGAAAAATAACAGACGGATCTCAGCACTGCAGATGAAGTGAACAGGGCAGAGAGCAGAGGCTGCTAATGATCTGGGCTTTTCTTTGGTAAGATCCTGCTTATTTTTTTCCTCAGTGAATAGAACAATTTATGCAGAATGAAGACTTAGCCTGTAATTTAATTACCACAGGTTACTTTTTGCATTGTATGACACACAAAGAGCTGATATTAAACTCAAGCTGCTGCATTAAAAAACTCTTTAAATTAATCTAACTACCAAATGTTGTTACTTTGATTAATAATTAGCAAATGGCATGTGACAAATCAAATAGAATTATAGCATGATTCATGTTACAGAAACCTCCTATCTTACCCTGCTTTTCTAGAGACATCCTTGTTTTTCTCCTTGTTTCCATCAAGTTCTAATTATCCAAACATACTTGTTCTGTCTCAAATGTCTCTTACAATGGGGGTGTACCTCTGTGGCTGTCAAATACTGCATTGCAAGTATATCATAGACCTTAACAATCTACAAAGCAGACAAAAGTTACCAAGGTTGACTTTAACTTAAGGAGACAGGACACCAGAAAGCTGAGAAGAAACACAGAAGCTGGGAAAAGTAACAGAATGAAGAGAAACGGTGTCTCCTTCATTTGAGCAAGTGGATCAGTGGGTCTTCCCCATGCAAAGCCATCATTCGGCAGTGCTCAGCTTCCCCATCTGTACATTCAAGCTCTCTCCTATTAACCCATCTTCCCCACTGCACTTGTATTCAGGCCCTGAACATCAGCTGGAGGAAGCTTGGTGCTCAGCTCGCTGGTATCAATGGGAAGGTTCCCAGTTACTCAGGTAACAGCTCTGTGGTTATCCCAGCCTACAACGTTGGCCCTGTGTATTCTTTCAAACATTACAGTTTGAATTCATACTCAGTGTATCATCATTTTGCTTACAGGCTCTATCCTTGCTGAGGAAGAAAGTGTTTACAACAGTATATAATGATAAACATATAAAGCCATCATCAATCATTCATCAGTTACAATTACCATTTGCATCCATTTATCTAATCACAGTCTGCAGTAACCGCTGCACTTAAGCGGTTCAAAACCACTTTAAAGATGGAAATGTTGAGCATAACTACTACATAATTAACTTCACATTTTGTAGCACTCTGCTAACTCATATTTCTGTCCCTTTTCAGGTTTAATGTATATTAAATAAAGAGGAATTATTATTTACACACACCTCCACTCACCTATACATTCACATGTACTGACTGTGACAGTGCAGGTGAGAAATGGCAGACGAGTCTCATAAACTCTATTTAACACACAACTTCAGCTGTCTCAGACACTCAGCCCCCTAGTCTATCTCTGCTGCTACTTTAAATACATGAATTTCACATCTAACTATAAAAAAAACCACAGATCCCTCCCCCCCCCCCCCCCCCCCCCCCCCCCCCCTTCTCCTCTGCAAGATCACCTGCCACAAAAGTATTTCTTATCTGCCCTGGATGTCAGAATCCATTCTCAGCCCTCCCTTCCTATTCTTCTTTTTCAACCCCACTAATTTGAAGATGCCAAACAGTGGGTCCTGAGCTAGTAACAGCTTAAAGGTCAGGTAACTTCTAACATTCAGAAACTAGCCAAAAAAGGACAGACATCAGTTTGTTCTGCAGTGACTACAATAACTTAATTTGCCATATGACATATATGATGGGTTCCTGAGAGTGGAAGGAGTGATATTTGTGTGTTCTTTCACCTTTTCTGTCTTCAAAAAAGAAAATACTATATTCGAATATTATATATTTGTACCACAATTAACATTTGTCTGAAGGGCACTCTGAAGATTTTGGGGATTAAATCCAACTCTCCCTGATATGCCAATACTGTCATTCCAACTAGTGAACCATGCAAACACACAACCGCTACTGAACAGTTCTCTCTACAGCATCTGCTTAGGGAGGATACCTTCCCCTTCTGCCCCACATTTAGACTGACTCTTAACAGAGAGGACAGTTGACAGGGTGCTTTCTACACCTAATGTTCACCAACGTGATCCCAGATGGACTTCTTCCTCTTTTCATGTAACAGGTCATGCACCTGCCAGGCAAGTTAGCTGCAGCTGCAGCATTTCTAGAAATAGATGTAGTGAAAAAAACCCACCCCAAATAAAACCAACCCAACAATTTAGGCTTGTAAGAGTAAGTTAATAACGGGTGTTGTTGATGAAGCCTGGCCTGCAGACATTGCAGATGACGGCTCAAGTGGGTGAGCACACAAACCACTTCCTATGTGGGTATCCAGGGTGACAGAATCAACTTCCGAAGCAGCAGCAGCTGAGAGAGCAGGAATTGCACCCCTGCACTTCAGCAAGGGCTCAGCCAGACACCAGTGCTCTTGAAAACTCATCCTCATCCTTCAAGTCTGCAGGCACCTGCTAAAAACTTCTAACGCACTCTCTAGCCATGAATGTCAACTGCACTGTGACAAAAAAGAAACCAACAAAAAAAACCAACCAGAAAGCCCCTATAATGTATGAAGTGCAGGCTGCACAGCCTATTCTGTAGATGGCACTGTATGTTAAACAATGATTTTCTTCTCTTTCCACAGTACAATTTCTGAAGATAACAATCCAGATGCAGCCTCTAACACATACAGAGTATGTATCTATTTAAAATCAGGAATCATTCCATGGTATTAACTTTCAAGTGTAAGCCCAAAAGTCACCTCTCAATAGCAATTAATTATGTTTATCCCTGTAGTATGTGACTACCAGGCAGGACAGGGTGCACTGTACAGACCCAGCATAGTACACAGTCCCTGCCCCAGAGAGTTAACCAGACAAACAGGAGGAGAAGAGAGGCAGTGTACTAATGAGAGCTAATGATGTATTGCAGCCCTGCTGCTGGATCCCCAGCCTGGCGTGCTACCTGCTGCTGAGTCAGTAAGTGGTGCTGCGCCATGATGATGATCAGGCTTTTTTTTGTTTGTGTGTTTGGTTTTGGGGTTTGTTTTTTTTAAAGACTGTGTTCATTGTCAGTAACATCTGAAGGATGTGTTGGAAATGGCATCAGAGGAGGCAGACCTCAAAACTGGCAGGAAAACTCAGGAAACACAGGTGCCAACCCAAGACTAACACACAGGAATGGCTGAGGGAACTGGGGGGTTTAGTCTGGAGAGCCTCATGGGGACCTTATTGCTCTCTACAACTACCTGACAGGAGGATGGAGCCAGGAGTGACAGGACAACAGGAAACAGCCACAAGCTGTGCCAGGGGAGGTTTACACTGGATGCTAGGAAAAATTTCTTCCCTAAAGGGTGCTCAGGCATTGGAACAGGCTGCCCAGGGCAGTGCTGGAGTCACCGTCCCTGGAAGTGTTCACACACTGTGTAGACGAGGCCCTCAGTGCCATGGGTTACTGGTGGCCTTGCCAGTGCTGGGGAACGGTTGGACTTGATGCTCTTAAAGGTTTTTTCCAATCTGGTTGTTTCTACGATTACCCCAGGAAGGTGGAGAATGACATAAACTGGAAAAAGTGAGTTTCACAAAGAGTAAAATTCTTCTGAGGTCATTTAGCTGAGACACTAAAGTAACTGTGCGGGCGTTAAAAGGAACACAGGTTAATCTACAGATTCACCGATGACAATGGTTGCTGGAGACATTTGGGATGTAAAATTAATTACCAGCTGAAGAACTCCCAAAAATCCAAGACAACTCTGTAATGGTCCAGGTCTGTTGCAGAACTACACCAGCCTAAACACCCAGGGTAAGAAAAGGCAGCAGCAAAGAGCAAATGGCACGCAGAAGCTCCGAAGAGCCAACCAACTTTGCTACTGTACATTGCAAACGAGTAATATATGTCTCTACATAAGCTCACAGCAGAAAATTGCCTTTCAGAGTATTGCCAGCAGTTGTTGATTTGCACTTGCCCGAGAACAGTTTGAAGGCTGCTGGAATGTTAAAAGGTAAACACAGTAACCCTCCATACTTTAAAATAAGGAAGGAACAACACTTCATTATTCTAGTACAACTAAGATTTATGTTGATGTTAGTATTTTATACATTCCAGCCCATAACATGATATGGAAAATTTTCCCTGTTCCCTAGGGTGTGCCTTGCACTGGCTGCATACACAGTTTTAATGTGGATTGAAAATACTGCTTTATGTATGGCAGACAAAGCTACCAAAGTGTGGCAAATGTCTAGTACCATATAAAAACCCAGTGTAAAATAATTCAAGTTCACTGTGGTTGATTCACAATGGTTTTTCTCTTACAACTCTGCAGACATGCACCATATTCTATGGCTTTTGGCTGTTTTAATGAAAACTTTATGATTGTTTAAGAATTCTGGTAGGGATTCAGAACCCTTCTTTCCAGAATCCTTATATGAAAAATTTACTTGATGCATGAACCTGACAGCTGAATTGGTAGGAAACCACATCTGTTGAACTACAAGTAAAGCAGCCAGATGGAAGAAATATTTGAGAGTCATTTGTCTTACCATGTCTTCATACCTTGTCTAGACATTCAATAGTAAAATCAGGAGGAATTCATGTAAATTACCACAGCCAACCAGCAATACATAAAAAATGTGCAGAGCTGAAAAAAGGAGCTTTATAGCATTGGTGAGTGTAAGAGATATTTGAATAGGAACCAGCACTGACAGCTAACCCCAGAGACTGAGATTAAAGTCACTACCACCTTATTTTACATACAGAAAAGCCATTTCAGGTATTTTTGAAGGTTATATCTCCCACTGCAGCATTTGATTGTAGCAAGTACTTCTGCACATGTTTAACTTTACCAACTGAATATCCCTTTATATTCCACAGAACTAGACATAGGTATGAAAATACATGGATGCCTAAATCTTCTCATGAATCAGGGACTTAAGTTACCCCTAGTTCAGTGAAAGAAGGGACAGAGGCACCTCCAGATTAACCTAATATTAAAGTCAATGTGCAATTCTCCTGTTAATTCCACAAGCTCAGTATTAAGCTTTAATGTTTTCTAAAGGGCATGAATTCCTCAACATACATTGGATATATAAACCACAGGATGGCAAGGCACATTTACAAGGGTTTTACAGTGATTACTTGGAGATAAATTTGGAAGAGGCACTTTATTTTTGTATACCAAAGCTATTAAAAAATTGTGCAGGTCAACCTGTTAAAACCTTGTAAATCATATAATAAATTGTTTCCATGCTGGACACACTTGACCCAGTTTACATGTGTTTTAGATAACATTTTTCTAAATTAAAGCTATTCTGTCCATTACAGAACAATAAAAAATGAAATAGGTAGGAAGAAGGCAAGGAAAAATTAATTATCCTTTGAGTGGGAGAGAGGGTTGGCTGATTTTATTGGATGGAAGCTACAATCTGACATGTGAAACAAATGGAAAACTGACCATGCTTCACCTTGAACTGACTAGACCCAAAAGACCATCTACAATAGCAAATCATACCATTATTGTTAAATGATGATTGGGAACATAACACCTGTTAAACACCAGAATGTTACTGTTTAAGCTGTACATCATCCAGTTTCAAAACAGACAAAGAAAATACCCTGAGAAATACTGACTCATTCACACCACAGCTTTTAACTCTACACTGAGCTTTTAAATGCATAATCCAGATTCGTGATACCAAAGCTCCCTATAAGTTTGTTTTGCCTTTGATTTTACTGTATCAGTGCTTCACAAAATGGAAAAAGCCCTGATATTTCTCTAAGGTGCTTTCTTCTCCAGTTTGTTTTTATAAGGAAAACAAACTATCTTTCTCTCCACCTCCTCTGCTTTAAATCAAGAAACAAGCTCCTGATGAGTGTTCATGCAGCTGATTAGAAAATTGTCTTATAAACAGCACCATTAAGTGGCATGCCAATCAGTGGTGATACAGTGGTACTGCTGGTGCTTGTGTGAATTAGAGTTATGCCCTACGCTTGGGAAACCTAAATGTACAATTCTGAGATTTCTTACTGGCAATTAGATTATAAATGCTGTGTTCTAATGCTTACCAGCAGGAGAATGTATTTATCACGTGCTGTATCTGCAGAACACAGAAGGGGGAAAAAAATTGGAGGAGACTTTCTGAAGAAGCTGTTATGAAGAAGCGCCCAATGATGAAAGCTTATAAAAGAGGGAATTCTTTTAGGTTTTTCAGGAGTGATGCCACAGGAAAGCCATATGGGTTGCAACATCTCTTGACATCCGTTCCATTCCCATTTATTTGGATTTACTATTTGGTTTATGCCATGTATCACCATCCACTTAATATATATATAAAAAAATAGCTGGACTTGTTTGTAAGGTTTAATTGGTTTTATCAGTCTTTTCTTATTAAATACAAGGAAAACCTTCAAAACGTAGCTAATACAGGAATCTTGGCTACCACACACTGACCCAGACTTGTATGAATACAATGTGACAAGCTACATACAGTTACCTGTTAACAGAGCATGGACCCACATTCACTTGGATGTAATACACATGGAAGATGACTCTTGAGAAATGCTATGGCTTCAAAGTCATGGACTCGAGAGCAATGGGATGCCAGAATTAAAGTTTGCCTCTGCAATTTTAATTCAGGTTCTTTAACTTCCACCCTTTAATTATACAGTCACATGAACCAAGCAGCATTTATTATTTATTTCACTAAATAGTATTCTCTTAACTAACACACTTTGAGTCTCAATTCATCACAGTGCTTTATGCCTTATTTACTGCACAGATTTAAACTGTATTGAAAGCATGCATATTAAATTCCTCACAGGCTTTTCTATGTTGCTCATTATAAGGGAATCGATAATGCCATTGCACTTGTTTAACTGTTCCAGACCAAAGATACAGACACATTAATGTCAAAAGTGGGCACCTTAAAGATGATACCACAGCTTTCATTTTGGAGTGTCCTGTGCTTTACAGGACCAAGGCAGAGCTCTCAGGAATGCCAGGGTGCTGAGAGTTCAGCTCAAAAGCTAAGAGAAATGAATGGCTAACTAGCAAGTAACTAAAGTACTTGCATAAAGTAAAAACTTAAGATAATCAACTGCCTGAACCACAAGGATATCTCATTTTTCAGCAGTACTTCACCTTATTTCTCCCATGTATCTCAGTTTCTGCAGTGGGAGAGGCTGAGGTTGTACACAGCTGCACCTTCAACCACAGCTCCTGTTGTTACACTGGGACACTGATTGACATTGGTGTCCTGTACCGATAAGCACAATTGTATCCAAAACCACTGCTTAATTCTATTTCTCTGTTTCTGGTTTTCCCTACTTTGAGAGTCTTGAATGGCAAGTAAAGAGTTTTCCTCGTTTTCAAATCAAATATCTAATGCTGTCTTTTGCTGTTGGACAGCTTTTGCTGTGAGATCCTGTGGACAGGCCTGCATCACTTGAGCTGATCAGTTTACTGACAGTAGGTTATTGTTGTGGTTTAAGCCAGCCGGTAACTCAGAACCACACAGCCACTCGCCCACTCCTGCCTTATTCCCTCCTCCCTGCTCCCGGAGGGATGGGGAGGAGAATGGAAAGAAAGTAACTCTCATGGGTTGAGACAAGAGCAGTCCAGTAACTCAGGTATAATACAAAACTACTACTGCTGCCACCGATAATGATAATGATAAGGGAAATAACAAAGGGAGAGGATACAATTGCTCACCACCCGCCAACTGATACCCAGCCCGACCCAAGCAGCGATCGGTCCCTTTTGGGTAACTCCCCCCAGTTTCTATACTGGGCATGACGTGCCATGGTATGGAATACCCCTTTGGCCAGTTTGGGTCAGGTGTCCTGGCTCTGCTTCCTCCCGGCTTCCCGTGCCCCTCCTCACTGGCAGAGCATGAGACTGAAAAGCCCTTGATCAGGACAAGCATTACTTAGGAACAACTAAGATCATCGGTGTGTTATCAGCGTTGTTCTCAGACTGAAGTCAAAAACACAGCACTGCACCAGCTACTAAGGAGGAGAAAAGTAACTGTTAAAGCTGAACCCAGGACAGTTATCATCCCCAGACAGCAGTGGAAAATGAGGGAGACTACTAACAGCCGAGAAATAACAACACTGAGAAATGTGGTCTCAATTCAGTGCTTCAAAAGGGAAGATGTCACCTGCCTACTTAAAAAACCCCTCTGTTCTCATTTTCTCAATCTCTGTATTGACATCTTCCCACATTTTGATATTACCTCTCCTTTTTTCTCTCTAAAACATGCTTCTAACCCCAAATACGACCTCCTTGCATCCCAGTTTTGCCACTGTATCTCTCTTCCTGCTGTTAGCTCTGACTCCCCCTGTGTATTTACCGCTCCAAAGAAGCCGCAGCTGCTTCTACAGCCAGACATGTATTCATCTATTCAGGTATTTGTACCTTCCAATGCATGTGAAAACAACAGATTTGCTAAGTGGTCTGTAATTAGTATGTACATCTAAAATGAACAGTTCCAGAGCACACCCACTACAGTCACTTGTTAACAGCTTATTAATTACACATCAGGATGCCATAAACATAACTTTTCAGAAGCATATAACAAAAGTCAGTGATGACATCCACCAGACTTCTGTCCTCTCAAGAACTTCATATAACAGCAAGGAAATCCACCTCTTTTCCACAAACAAAAACCAGGAGAGAACAGACACATGTGCAAAGTGTTTACAAAGGGAGAGCAAATGAAGAATTGAGACAATGTAGAGGGAATCGCCACAACTGTTTACCATTAAGGTACAGGAATAGATCACTGCAGAGGAAATCATTTCCCTCAGTGCTATGTTTCTGGGGAGAAGAGATCAATCGCACATACTCCAGTATATACTAAAAGATAAACAGTAGTAAAAGGTCCGTAAACAAATTGGAAAGGAGTCAGTTCTTAACAGTAGCACCTACCTACCTACTTGAACACCCCTTCCCAAATCTAAACAGCACACCCATTTGTTAACTGAGTCACCACAAACACGTCATTAACTCTGGAAGACTCAAGCCAGACGTGATGGATTTGTCCTCCTACTGGTCCATGCCCTTTTGTGGCCTGCGGAGACGCTGGAACTGGCAATAACTCACCACATGCCTCAGAGAGCTTTCTTGTTTCTGGAAATCTCTCAGCAGTGTGACATTTACATTTATTATGGCTGATTCTGGGCATTTAAATATGAAAACAATTAAAGTATATTTGCAAGGGATATGACAAACTAGCATCTGTACGCTGGTCAATTTTTCACTGACTTTCATTCAACCACACCATTATGCTTAAGCTTTGCCTCTGCCATTGTCTACATGAGATGATTTCCCAGTATCCATATGGGCAGGACACTGGGAGAATGCCTTTAGGGTTAAATGTCTTCAGTATAAACTCAGAGGTCTCTATCTTGGTCAAGTTCTGCCCCCACATTCATCAGTGAGAATTCACAGACAGTACTGAAATCCACAGCATGAGTTTGGACCCCACCAATCCAAATGGGTAGCTCTCTGGCTCTCTGCAGACCTCTCTCTTCCCCAGCAAAGTGCTTCATCTGTACAACTCATATCCTTCAGTAGCAGTGGGTTGCTTTTGATTTTTCGTGTGACTTAGGTATTCCTACCAATCTACTGCCACCAGAGAGATGAGGATTATCTGCACCAAAGCTGAGCCGAGGCAGAGCAACTATTTCCTCATGCCTCCAGGTTACATTTCCATTAGGAGAAGCAGGGACTTTAAGAAACATAGAGGATGCAGGGAAGAACAGCATTTTGCTCTCTTGATAATCCTCTCAGCTCCATATTAATAATGAAATCAGTTTCCATAGTTGCAATGTGCCACGGCAATGTAGCCAGACACAAGTAAGCGTCTCCAGTTTATTTCAGGATGGTATCACTTAGGGTGCGGAGAGCCACCCGCTCTGTGCACAGCTGTGCTGGAGAAGTCTCTGAGATGTTTTTAGTCTACCCCTTCTTGGTAATTACTGCCTATTATTGCTGTATGAAAGCATCATATATACACTCCCCATGTCCCATTAAAGAAAGCCATCCAGCTGGGCTAAACTTACCCCTGGAAGTGGTTTGAGCTGGCTCAGAACTAAGGTACTCACATGAATCTTTCTGAAAGTGGAGCCCTACAGCAGTTATGTTGCCCCAACAGTGTTATCTGGAAGAGCATCTCTGTTTATCACCTTAAAGCAGCCTTTCCAAACTGAATGCCAGGACCCTGCTACTTGCTTAAGAGAGAGCAGGAAGCAAATCTCTTACTAATTCCAAACATTCACTGAAATACATGGAAATGGATTGAACATGTGACCTCAAATCCCCATTTCGAGCCTCTTCACAAAGGCTGACTGAGTTTTGAAGCTGCTGTTCAGGAAGAAATGCAAATACAGGTTTAGGGGCCGAGCACAACTGAACTCTGTGTTCAAGAGTCCTTTAACGTATGTCAAATGGTCTTTTTGGTTCGAAATCATTTCATGCAATGCTAAGCAATGCCTTCACTGTTGCTTTTGCTGACTTGCAGTAAACCAGTGGGATGCCAGGCTGCCACCATCACAACATCTGCTTTATTGGAAAAGTATTTCAGCAGGCCTCGCCTTGTAATACATTATGTGACCCTGGAAGGCAGGCAGCAAGCACTCCTGCAGGCAAATAGCTCCCTAAAAGTTAAAGCCACCTAATGCTTTGGGAGCAGCAGCATCACTTTTGTCACCCTGCTCTACCCAGGGTCTTAAAGCTGTAATGAATAAGGGAAAAAATACATCACTGAAGCTCTGAAGACTGATCCCAGCTGATGGACTGGGCGTCTTGTACCAGTGAAGAACATGAGAAGGGAGGGAAGGAGACGAAAGCAGAGGAGAGGGGAATCCAGCTGTGGAGCCTTGAAAACAGAACTACTCTTGAGCGTGCTGCTTAGTTTGCCTTGGTCAGAATGAACTGGAGCAGCAAAATGTGCCATATAAATTATTTCAGCTATGAAACAGGTTAGAGCGCTTATCCAAACAGCTTCACTAGCACACAGATAGCTGCCCATCTTCATTTACAGCCTTTCCCAGAACAGTGCCTTACCTCTGACTTTAATTTTAAGGAGTTACTCTTTTCTTCTTTTAGACTCTGAATTCTCCTAAAACATAAAACCACGCCGGTTTTGTAATGTTTTGGTTCCATTCATGTCAACAAAACCTCAATGAAGCAAAGCAGCAAAAATAAACAGTGCAAACATTTCAATTCCACTAACAATGTAAACAGCATTGAAAAGATTTTGAATCCTGTTTATCTACCTGTGAAGTTAGTAGTCAGCAGATGATCTGTTGCTACAGTTAGAAAAGGTCTTGCTCCCACTGTTATTGCTATTGCCTTTTGAAGTGAAATGACAGTGGCACTCTTCAGAATGGTAGCATTTTACAGCAGTTTAACTCCCTGCCTAAAGAAGCAAATCTGCATGAAAATTATCTGGAAAGCACAATCACATACCCACATAGTTTATATAAACATGCTGGTATTTTCAGTACAGGTATGACAAACAGCAACTCAAAGGCCATAAGGATGAAGAGTAAATTAGTTGGCAGGATTATTTTCTCCAGTAATTTCCTAGAGAAGGAACCATTCCTTGGAAAAGTCTACCATTATCTTCCAACCTCTTCTTCCATGAGCAGTGCAACTGATTTCTCCCCTCATTCTTATTCACCTTCCATGAAACCACCACTGAGGCCCTAATGAAGAATGCTGGGTAATTCTGGCATTATTGGATTTTTCATTACTTATTTATTAGACATGAGGGCTATTATCAGTAAGCAGCCAGGTGAGTCCCATCAGATAAAGCATTATCCGATTTCTGTGCTGTAAATCAGATTTTAATAGAGAAAAGATCTGTATCCCTTTGGGAGTGGAAAGAATATGTTTATAATGTGTTCTGAATGTGTGCTACACAGTAGCAAGTATGGATAAAAAAAAATATTTCTTCTAATCAATTTTCCACCTTCTCCTCCCAAGTTCTTCCACCCTTAAGATGAGAATGAATAGAAATGAAAGTTCTGTTTGTGCCAAGTGCTAGGCAATAACTAAGATAGGATAAGCATGCACACGTTGCACTCCCACACAGATGCACAAAAATACTGAATTCTGCAATATTAAAAATACAATCAAGACAACACTGTTTCTCTGCTGCCACAATAACTCCCAGATTTCAGGTTCATCTAAATCAACCATTGAAATAAGACCTTTGGTAGCCTACTCTCAACCCCAATACAGCTTCTGTCTTAGGTACTTATCCTTGTCTCTTTCTATTTAGAAGCTATGAAGTATCATGCCAGCACCTGTGAATTAGACACAGATAACATGTGGCTGCCCCTTGAAGGTTTTACAAATTTCCATCAGCAGAGTAATCTAGATATGCTCAGACAGATATCGGTATTAAACATTAAAAACCTCGATGCAAAGCCAGCTCTTTCCTCTACTGCAGCATTATTTGAATTTTGAGTTGCTGGAAATGATTGTTTGCAAAAATGAGAGCTCCCCTCTCACCTAAAACACATCACGTTTGACTGTTCAGACAGAATTGAAGTTGTGGAATTAGTTTAGCACCCAGATACTTAACACAAATATTCTGAGGACTCAAAAATTAGTTTTTAGAACCAAACTTGTTAGGTCATATTCAATTAATTCCGTAACAAACTGGAGTAAAAGGCCTTTCAAGTCATGTTTGGCTTAAGAATTCATTTTCTTTCATGATATACACATGGAAATGAATTTATAACCAAACCATCTTATTCATTGAGGTTTGTGAAGGCGTGTGCTCAGAGTGCCATTAACAAATGAACAGGTAAAGCTCTGCTACTGTCAGCCACCAGCAGCAATGCTGACCTCTATGCAGTGCTTCAGTATCTTCTTATTCCCTTTTCTTCCCAGGTGAGCCTTTGCTTCTCCATCACAATTTACAGGAGGACTGACATTTTCAGAAGTAACTGCAAAACTACAGGCAGCACAGAAGCCATTAACACAATCAAAACTAATATCAAGCCTAGGTTATCTGAATGTAAGGCTTATTTGTTAGAGGAAATAATCCAAAATCCAACCAAGTCACAGGTAACCATATACTGCATTTGAGATACTGGTTTCCTTTTTGTGGGATGCAGCTACATGATAATTTGTTTCATCGGTACCTCAAAAATAACATCATTCAAAAATCTGTATTTGGATGAGTAAAGATTAGCTTTAGTCACTTGGGCACGAGAGCAGTTTCAGGTTGTAATGACCTTGTTTTCTCACAAACATCTTCAAGGAAGACCAGACCATTTTTGTTTTCATGTATCCAAAATGATAACGCAGAGAAATAAATAAAGGAACTAGGACCTGTGAGAAACATGAATACTGAAACTGTAGCCTGAAATAGGGTGCAGCACACACATCACTAAGGAAAACACTGCCAAGGTCTGAGGTTTTCTCTTGGAAACAGACAGCAACAGGGACTGTAAGAAGCAGAGATAGTGGTGTCATGTTCACATGAAACAAGTAGGAAACAGTCAATTAAATGCATCTTTGTCCCCCAGAAAAAGAAGAGGAAAAAAAAAAAAGACGAAATTAAGTGTAATAAAAATCCCTGTAGGTCCATATCCAGCTATGCCTCTAAGTAACCTGAAGAAGTTTATTACAGCACAACTAGAACCACAAACACCCAAGCAACTGATATACTAACCCAAACCAAGATCCAAACCATTGCACCCCCCACTGCTTTCCCCTACCACTGGTGCAACTAGATAGTAAGCCCTTTCTCTCCTTTGCTTCAGCAGATCAGGCAGTCATCACCTAGTAGGAACCAAGCCAGGTCATTTGTGAGAGCAGATCACCTTTAAAACTACCATCTTTCTAATAAGCATCTTGTAAACCTTATGAGATTTATGTCATTAAACTCAACCCCCCCCATATGTCTGAAAAATAACTTCTTAAACTAATAATAAAAACCACCAGGAAGGTCTGCAACCTCACCGCATCTACCACATTTTGATCCATGCAGTAGCCTTTCACAAAGCAACACAGGCTTCAGAGATGCTCCTTTAGTTAACGGGAGGCTGTTTTGAGCTTCTTTCACCTCACTCTGGAGGGGAGCACATTTACTGAGAAATGAGAAGTCCCTCAGTGGAAGAGGCCACAGAGTTCACTGCACAACAGGAAATGAGCAGATGAATATTCGGTACTTACCTGTCGACTGTACCCATCTGTGCAAATGAAAATATTTAACTCTCTATCAAATTAAGAGAATATGCTTTATACAAAAGATTCAGCTCTTACAATCCAGACAGCAGTTCACCTGGCAAGTCTCTCAAGTCCCGAGTTAATGCCATGTTTATATCGTTTATCATTAGTGAGCTACTACTGCTTACCACCTCAATTGCACATGTTCAAACCCTCAGTGGAACAAGACACTCCCTGGACTATCACACGTGTTGCTGGCCAGCACAGTGAGTCAACTTCCAATTAGGTATTAACCAACGAAGGCCCTGCACTACAAATGTGAGAGCCACGTGCCCTTTCTACATGGGATGGCTCCAACGTCTGGCCATCTAAATCAGACTGCAAGACCAGAGCCTCCCAATTACTGCTTTGCTTCCCTTAAGTGTTAATGAATCTGTATGTAAAATATCTCATTCTTTTTCTTAGTAAATACATTCTGAATGACTCAGTGGGGGAGGAGGAGGCAGGATGATGAAGATTGTTTCCATTTTTGGGGGTCAAGAAACCTCCTTTCTCTAAAGATAAACGTCCCTGTTCCAGATCAAATGCACCTTTTCCCACTTGAAAAATGAGAGAGAGATCTATTCATTCAGAGTTGACAAACAGACAATATAAGTGAAGCAGTTCAGGGGAAGGGAGGTAGCTTTAATAATCTGTATCACATTATTATTTGTCGGTTGTAACTTTATGGCTTATAACCAGGAGTTTAGGCACTCACAGCTTCCTCTCCCTGGAGGGCAATGTATCAAGATGGTAATGTATCATGACCTCAACAAATGTTCTATTTAAACAGCACAATGACTCCCAAATGGAAAACATGTTTCTGCCTGTGATATCTCAGGTATAAATGTATTTCTTCTACATTTGTTCCAAAACCCCCTTCATTTCTAGATAAAAAATGGCCTGGCAGGGATTCAATGCCATGTTCTACCTTCAAACACATAAGGCCCTTCAGCACTGGTGAGGCTGCCTTTAGGATAACATCAAACCCACCATCCCCAAGGCATCTGACTTACTGAGGTTCCACTTGAGGCCTGTCGTGGTCACGCTCTCACAGGGGTTCCCGATGGGGATGAGGCCACACCAGTCGCCTTCCAGTCCAGTGTCCACATGCAGCTTGTGCTTGCCCTGCAAGACAGAAGCGCCTCTGGAGTCAGTGCTCGCCAGGGACCCAAACTACATTTGCCAACAGACCTTGCAAATAAACCAGAAAACACTTGGATGGAGACACGTCCAGAATATCCCACAAAGGCTCAGGAATATTTGGCTGCAGGAATACAGGTCGCTGATGTTTACAGAGGGAGGAGAGACGTGTGCTTAGGCTGCAGACCTCAGGGCTTTCAAAAAGGGCTTTGTGTCTAGGCTTTTCTAAGCAGAATCTGGCTTTGCTCATTCTTCCCTGGCATTTTTGGAAGAGGCACTTCTGTCAAAGCTAGGCTCTTTATTCCTGTGAAATGAAGGCATCCTAACCTAGTCATCCATTTTTCCCCCTCATCTAAACAGCTGTGTTTCACTTCCTAAACAATGCTAGTCAAAGCACCACTGAAACTCCTTCATTATTTTGACAACATCTGTAAAAATTCATGTGTTTCTCCAGGCATATACTCTTCCCAGAAGGAAGAATACATGCAGACACTTAACTAGGTGCTAGAGAAATTAACCTCAATATTTAAAGGAAGATGGTTACACTAAGTAAGAACAACGAAGTAAACATAAACCACATTTTTTGTACATGTAAGCTAAAGTTATCTTCTAACTATCGAGTTCATGAGGTGCAGGAGAAGCAGCAACTATTCATGATGATGGATTTGTGACCAATCTTAATCAGTACTTATAGACCACGTGTGAACATGTTGCCAGGTATCAGCATAGGAACAGTTGCAAGGAAGAGCAGAGTGGAAATCTTTTATAGAATAAAAAAAAAGGGGGGGAAAAAGCTGAACAATACAGATCTGGCACAACTTGTGTTCTAAGAAAGTGTTTTATAAAAACTAGCTACAGGAAAACAGCAAAGGCAAAACAGTGACAAGATCAGTGAAGAATCATCCTCTGGTCTCTTCTACATGGGTAATTTATTCTCTCAAGCTTGGGCTTCACCTGGAAGAAGGTTTCTTTGAAACAGAGGTTTTGTTGGGGTTTAATTTTATTCTCTTCTGGATGCACAGGCAAGTTAAACCCTTGAGCATGTCTTTAACCCACAAATTCTGCACCACTATAAATAAAATCAGATATGCCTAGTTATTCATCTACCAAAATAAGTCTCTGAAACACAATGACTATTTAGTGAGAAGTTTGTTAAGCAAGAAGCCTGGGTTTTATAGCAAAAAGAATGACAAACAGTTGAACTCTATAACTCAGGTAAATGTCCCAAGCAGCAAAAATACTGCTTCACAAATTTTCTCTGGGAAATGTATTTAAGCTTTTTTATTATGCCCTGTTCTCTCATATGTTCATTCCAAATGCCCTTGCAAATATAAAGCCACCAGTTAGAAAGTCAAAACGGGAGGCGAAATATCTTATTGTTGAGCTGTTGCTGTCTGAGGCGTTCGACAGCTTCTCCTGTTAATGCCAAATGCATTATGAAGAAACAACTTCAATACATGTCATGCTCTCAGTTAACAAATGAACCTTGGAAAAGCTGTCAATTAGGGAGTATCAGATTGCATAGCTTAAGCCTGTCTGTTTGCAGAGCCACAGGAAAACCAATCCAATATCAACTACCTTCTCAGGATGTCCAGGTTCATGTGGTGATGAGCCATGTATTTCTACCTCGGTTGTGAACGCTTGCTTGCCAGACCCAGAGATGGAACAAATTCAGGCTTGATAATCTTTTAGCTGTGCAATATGCCATGTTACTTCTCTCTCGCAGTACAGAAGGAGGAGGAAAGGAGAGGTACAAGTGCAAGGTCTCTTGTTATGCAATTGGGGATATGATCTATAATGAAACTGATGATGGAGAGAACAAAGGGGTGGGACTCTCTGTTCCCCATGGATATACACATTGCTGCTCAGAGCTGCTTGAGGAGAGGAGCAAACTCACTACATTTATCAATTAGTAAAGGAATATGAAAAAGAGGTAAAAGTAACTGGCTTGACAGAGAACCTGATTAAGACCGGTATACTCAAAACCTCTCCATTTTCGGACATATAAACTCAAAACCTACCTTTGGGTTCGCATTTCCCATCCAATAATATTCCAGCCCAGCTTACAGATAGGGATTTAATTCAGTAGAAATTTATGCAGAAAGCTGTCTTTCTGTGCTCATGAAATAAATCTTTAAACCAAAAGATGCCATTAGCAGACGCTTGCTAATATGGAGGATTTTATCAGAACTCTTTCAATGTCTGATACTTCCCTAAAGTCCCAGTTCACACATGCCAGTGATTATGTGAGAATCCTGACTTTCTTCCCTAAAAAGACATTTTCTAGCCCTCAGTTGTGAAATTTCAAACTAGAAGCCCAAAGGGCTAAACCCAAGGCAGCAAGTAAACAGGAATTTAAATATTAAAATGCCAATTATTTGTTAAAAACCCCTTTCAACTGTTAAGCCAAACTTACAGTTTAGAGATTGGGTCAATGATATTACACAAGGCACTTTTAAAGACTTTTCCTTAAATAAATCAGTAAGGGATCTTAATGTTATTGAGGACAGTAGAGACAGAAAGGGGAAATGAACATCGGCAAAAAACCCTAACCAACCAACCAAAAAACCCAACTAACCCATTCATTTTTGCCAAAAAAGAGTAATCAGCCAATGCATTTGCTCAGCAATGCTCTAATTTCAAAGCACTGTGAGTCTGCCATGGGGGAAATGAGGTGCCCAAGCTTATCTTCAAACTTTTGAGTACAGATCTTTCAACTAAGCAAGATGGAACTGCTATTTGCAGGAGGAAGGGAGGATCAGAGCTTGTAATTTGCAAATACAAGTAATAATTTGTTCTATTTAAGTCTCTGTGATTAAAGGAACAATTATATACTGGCACTTAAAATATGAAACTGTTTTCAGTTTCTGCAGAACTCAAAGTTCCAAAATGAGGATTAAAACAAAACTCAAAGTTTGACTAAATAAAGCCCTTCTTAAGGTTTTTTTTCCACCTCTGTAGGAGGTAACTATAATATTTTCACGTATAACTTAAGAATCAAATATTACTATGTTTGAATGATACTGGTGCTAAAAGAATGGCAAATCATACAGCTGCATTGATTTTTATCTTATTAAGTCTGTTTTGAAGAACATTGATCAATCTTCAGCATTGATTTCCTTCTCTTCATTTTGTCTCTGATGCTGGGAAATAAGATCAATTTCTAAGTTCAGCAATAAGAAGAAAATGTCAGAAGGTATTTTTAAGAACACTTCATCCATACAGGTTAAACTTTTCCTCTTGATTCTAATATCTTGTGTTAGAAGAAAGCACTTAAGCAATAATGGTTAAATGTAGACACACTCCAACATTTGTTTTGCTGAGGAAAGACCTAAAGACATAGTTGTTCTGTGTCACACCTCCTAACTGATACGAATAGAAGTCTGATTGCCAGGAACTCATACACTTAACCCTGTTCAAGGCTGCAAGACACTAGAATCCTCAGTCAGTTCTGCAAGCTGAAAAGCATATGAGCAGTATCAAGATAAAACCTGATAGCTTTTTGCATGCACAGATACCCCAGCACAGAGAAAATTACTTCTCCAAGTGCTTTCCAGACCAACTTGAATAAATGTATTGAAATAAATGTGTAATCAAAAATAGATATAAAGCAATCAAATATTATGAAAAAGAGAGAGAATGGGGACTGATCTTCAGCACTGCATTCTGAAGGGATCTGAAGGAGGGAAACCTGGAAGCTGGCAGGCTGGAACTGGACACAGAAGAGAAGCACAAAGCCAGTTGACAAGATGCTAGGAAAGAATAAGGAATTAAAATTAAGCCTTAAAAAACAAATGAAGAAAGATATGACAAACAGATCTTGGAAACTGCTGAAGGTCGAGGACACGTGAATGGTAACAGGGAAGGAAAATGAACGAGGACAAAACAACCTTATTCTAATTTTCAGGCTGTCCTGATAGTTTTTTCCAGCATAAATAGAACAACTGAAAACTTAACTTCTAGAAGGTGCTGATTTTCACCTGTGCTTGCTGTGAGATCTGGGACTACAGAGGAACAGGATTTCTTGAGATCTGGCCAACTGCTCTATGAAGCCCCCTCCACTAGCTAGATCTTGTTCTCTGTCATCTTTGGATAACAAGCAATTTTAGATCAGCTTTATTTCAACGATTACTCCATAGATGGCAGCACACGCTTGAAAACAAACAGCAGCAGCAAAAAACTAAATACAGATGTCATAGTGTTACCCAGGGAAATGGCAAAACCCCACAATCTGTTTTAGTACATAAACACCTGGGTGCAGAAAACAGCGTATTGATGAAAGACTCGGGGAATAGGTGGAAATCAACACGCTCACCAAAGACTGAAGTGGAGAGCAGGAAAGAAACAAGGATGCAACTAAGCTGAGAACATTCATGTTTCAAATCAAATATCATGATTGGCAAAAAGGTAAAAGCAAAGTTGCAGAAGTGTTCCTACTAATCATTAGTTGTATAAGAATTTAACACTAATAAAAGCTTTTAGGCTGAGGTTGTGAGCACAATAAATACAGCCATTTTTCTAAAAGGATGTATTTAAGAAGAGCCATTTTGTTATAACCCTAAAATACCATCAACTCTCTTTTCAAACAAATATGCATAAGCTGCTATTGCATGAACGCTATTCAAAGAATGTCATCTGAGCCAACAAGGCTTTTTGTTCATGTTGAAAATAAAATTATCCACAGTTCCAGTGAAAACTCAGAAGTCTAAAAGCTCTTGTGTATCATATCAATGACTGCTCAAACTCCTATGGAATAAATAGCAAATTTACCGTACTTCAATATCGAAAACGGTTGGACCCAATCCTGCTGATCCTTACTATCAATTGTTAGCGGTCCTGAACTGGGACAAACTTCAGAGTATCAGTTATTTCTAAGACAGAGTCCCACCAAGCCTACCCTTCAAGAGGAGCACTCCATAAAAAGATGACTTTAAAGCGAATAAACTCCCAGGCAGTAGAGAGAGAATAAATTATAATCATTATTAGACCCAATTAATGAACACATCTGCTTCAACCCAATTTATAACAAGGGTATAGAAAGAAATCCCTGTGGAGGTAAGTGCCACTAAACTGAAAAGATTTACTACACCCTGAGGTTATGCACTGAAGTTGTTGCTACTGTACATCTAACGTACAAATTATCCACAAAGAGGAAATGATCCCAGAGTTTCACACATCCACACATGAACTTCTCCCAGTGAAACCCTCCTGAGAGTACACTTCTCATGTAACATCGATGACGTTTTACTGAGCACAGTAGGTGCATCCCTTGTTTGCCCATCTCCTGTTGCAGCATTAGCAAGTAAAACAACTATTTTCTGCAGCCAATTTTTCTAAAAGGATGTATTTTAGAAGAGCTATTTTGTTAAACCCCTAAAATATCATCAACTGTCTTTTCAAACAAATATGCATTCATTGAATTCAACATTTGACTGACAAGAAAAGAGCGATCGCAGGTGCAAGAAATGCATGAGTGTTTCTCTTTGGAGGCTGCAAGCAGTTAAACCTGCCAGCAGTGTAGACATTGCTAACGTGCACACAAATGCAGTGATGAAAACACTCATTCTGTTGAAACCTCCCACTCGCAAATGAAATTCCACAACGTTTTCTTTATTCTACCATAAATCAGTGCAAAACACCCCACAAATGCAGCGTGAAACGACGACAAGGAAGAACTCGCTGGTCCTTCTCTCAATTCAAGCAAGCCGCACACTGGCCCAGTGTGACATTTTGTCCTTGAGCTTGTGCATTCGACACCCTATCCTCAGCAGCCCCATCATTCTAGGTTTAATTAGCTTTTTTAGTGATGCCTTAAAAAAAAAAAGGAATCAGAACCATTTTCTTTATATCCATTTATGAGACTACAGAGTATAATAGATTGCAGATAAGAGTGAAAAGTAGACAAGCTGCTGAAGATTTCATATTGCCTGCGTAATTATTATGCAATGTTGCAGTTAAATTGTCAATCTAGAGGGGCCTTCACTAAGGACACTAATATTCTATAATTCCTAAGTGATAAAAATTACAGCATAATCTTTCTTATCATCCACCAGTTCATAACCCATTTTGTGTCACTGCTCATTCTTCTCATGCACTTTTACAGGGCAAGAGTCCAGAGGATCTCTTCTACCTAGACTACATTCTCTTCTTTTCCTTGCTATTAGAGAAGCGTGGAAGTTAGTTTAAAAGACAGGATATTGTTCACCTAACTTGTGGCAAGAAAATTTCTTCTTCATAGCACTGAATTACAAAGTGTTGCTGGAAGGCACCTTAATGCTATGTAAGAATACACAGACTTTTTTGTGCGAGTAGATAGTGCTAGGGGGTTTGTGGTTTGTATTTTGAAAGTGCTTAGGCTCTACTGCTGACAAGAAAAAAAGTATGGGTACCAAACCTAATGCGTATCAGTGTTTACTAATCTATTGTTGTATGCTATACAACAATATTTGATGTATTTTTTGCTTGCCTGGGTTGCTCTCTCTATGCATCTTGCTTTCTCTTCCTTATTACAGCTAATCTGTCTTTCCTTTCACACAGTTCTTCGCAGTCCATCCTGTGATGGAGCCTGTCACATCCTATTTAGTGGGAAGAGATAAATTTTTCCTATCATCAGCTACTGACCATCTGAATCTTGGTTGGCCATTGTAGCAAGTGCCTTTGTGACTTGCCCTAAGATTCAAATCTGTTTATCTGTTCTCAGAAGTCTTCCCAGACATACTGGCGAATCTCAGGCTCTCCTCCTCCAAAATCTGACCTGGAAATCTCTACTCATAACAAAGAATGATCAGCAGAATGCTGGTCAACACCATCTTACTGATTCTTGTACTCCTCAGTCTACATCCACGTGATGCCATTGCTTTTTTATGTGTTGTACGATGCAGCAAATCATTATCCCACAAATCCTCTTATGTACCACCATCCTTTTAGTAGAAGTGGCTTCAAATACAGGGGCTTCATTTTATGGTTAGGGGCTTCATAGAAGCCTGGCCTCTATAATTTCTTTGGTGCAAACAAACTGATGGACAGAGTTCTTCACACTGAGTAGTGGAGCGTCACACACACTCTGTTCTCCCCTTCATTTCTGACTGTTACTTTCACATACCTCTAAGTAAGAAAGAAAGAGGTCTGAAGTAGTGAAGAATGAACTCTGGAGATAATTTTCAGCACCCCTTCTTGATCTCTGTTACAGGAAAGAATAATTTGCTGCTATTATAAAGATACTCATTGACCTGGGATAAGAAACCATATCTATTTTCAGGAGACGGGGAAATAGGTTCTGCATTATAACAGCAGGCTTTGAAGAAGTGTTATGCCCCAGCAATGACTGACTGCTTCTCTCTATACTCATGAAATTCAAAGACATGTTGCTCAGGTCAGGAAGAACAAATATAATTAAAGAAACTTCAAACATACATATTTTTCTCCTCTTTTTTCCACCTTCCACTATTTTCTTGGATAGCTGAGCAGTCAGTTGGAGATGGCAGGCCACACAAGAAGCCATTCTTTTCTTGGAGCATGTGGTGAGGGAAAAGAATACTGTACTACCCTCAAAAACAATTTGCCTCCTTCAGGAATCACACTTGGATAGGGGTGTGAAGTTTATTTGCAATAGCCTTTTTGTAATGGTTATAGCTTTAGTTCCTTTGCACTTCAGTGGGAACTACACCCACGTCATCATTGCCATCAAGTGACAGATTAGGCTCTCAGAATATACAGGAACGTTCACAAGCACATTAAAATCATTCAAAGTAGGCCAACCTGAGTCCTGAATATTTGACAGTGGTTTCTTATTATAAACAGTCAGCCTGGCATCTTTTCTCACAAGACTTGGAAGTTCTGAAAGCATCTTTCCAGCCCTCCAATTGTCATCACATTTATAATTCTGAGGGAGCATGCCAAAAGAATTATACTGGTATATTTAAAATATTGGAAGAAATAATACTGTGTAGCAGACTATAAAGGAACAAAATCCCCGTGTCGATTCTGCCTTCCTTAGACCTGTTCTGGGGTAAAGGTTGGACGTGATGATCTTAAAGGTCTTTTCCAAACTGGGTGATTCTATGTCACATGCTTGGAAAGAAGTCCTGAATGGTTTTGTGTTCTTCACCATATTTTCCCTTGCACTTCACTATTTATTTTCCTCCTTTGGCCTTCTTCCTCAATATCTTTCTTGAAAGTGATGGAAGTGAGAGCAACCCTCCCAGACTTTGTCTTGCTCCTTCTAGTCATCATCATCATCTGCTGTAGGGCCTCCATGTCCTTAATCAACTGCTTAGTCTTTGTCTGTCTTCATCCCAGATGGAATTAGTCTTTCTTGAACCTGAGGAATGAGAAATGCCCCTAATGGTACAGGTGAGTTCTCACTAGGGCTTTGCACAAGGCTCTTCTTTCCTATGGGAATGCCTACTACAAAACGCATTTGCCTGTATTGTATCTATGGCTCACAGTCACACCCTGTGACCTATTCATGCCTCCATACTATATCTATCCACTTAAAGAATCGCAACATTTTGATGCAAGCTCAGTGTGAAGAGACAGGCGCTTGATTATGTCCTTAATGTGCTTTAACCTTTGGTCAGCTCTGAAGTGCTCAGGCAGCTGGAATAGATGATCGTTGTAGGTCTAATTGATCAACGCTATGCTATATGCTATGCAATCCTTCCCATTTATTGCTTGGGAATAAAGCAACATTTGAACTCACAAAACAGGGGACCACTGCAGAGTAAGTAATGTTGTACCAAATACAGGGTAACATAAAACAAAACCACCAACATAAAAACATAAAATGAGGGTCAGAGTGACAGGTTGCTGTAAAAACAACAGAGAGCTCACCTTGCTGAATGCAGAAAGACTGGAACAAGTAACACTGCTTATTTAGGCCCTTTGACATATATATTGGACTTTCTGTACATAAATATTTTCAGTCTGTTTCACACAACAGCAAGCCTGAACCCATGTTCTGGAAAAGGAGCTGAACCCTCCTATGAAATGGAAACTTGCTCTGTCAAATCTATTTGCAGCCTGTATTCATGAGATACTAAATTATCACCAAAGTATCAAAAAAGAAACATAAAGACAAGCTAGAAAGAAAACATATGGCCAAATCCTTGGAAAATCTAAAAGCTAAACAATTAATCTCAAGCTAAAGTAGTAATAAACCCCAGGAGAACCACAGACTGATGTCTCTCCTTAAATAATACATAATCAAGGATTGCTTATGGAATTAGATGCATTACTCTTGAATACTAGATTTCCTGCCCTCCTAATGTTCTCTAGCTACATCTCCCTCTTGGAAAGCATTCACGGGATTTCATGGCTGTTTCTGCAACATGAAGTGAGATGCCTTTGGGCTGCTACTAGGAGAGAACTGTGTTCAAGCCGTCTATGACTTTAGAATGAAAACCCTATTGCTTGCCTCAAAACATTACCAGCAACAAGGCGGTGGAAGTTTGCAGACCAAGAGAACTTTTCTGCTAACAGAAAATACATTCTCTTCCAACAAAGGCCTAAGGCCTACACATGGTACAAAGAGGAATTTGAAGGTGCATTTTTGTCCAGTTTTAAAAGAACTAGTAGTATCCCAGGAACTGGGTTGAGGGAAAAGGTAGCTGCCAAATTTCCCACAGTAGACACTTAGATATCCTCTGAAAATTAGGTGTCTCTACTTTCTAGTGTTGATTTTGGATCCCCAAATACTGTACATTCACCTCTGCAATTTAAATTATAAGTTATGATGAATTAAATGCAATACATACAAGTATATTCATTTTCTCAGCTTCACTGTATGCTTATGAACATTTCAGCCCAATTTCATAGGGGCATATATTGATTGAGAATTGTTTATTTGAACAAAGTTGTCTTCATTATATAAAAACACTGTGTGCCTGTTTGTGAATGTATCTGTCCATTTCTCCATATCTCCATCTACTTTAAGGAAAAAAGGCTGACCTTGAATAGTAAGACAATCTTCTTATATATAATGACAATTTTCCTCTTCCTAAAATACAGGCATGTGCACACCCTCCCTAACCATTAGGAATGAGCAGTGGAGTTCATTTATTTCCATCCCTTCTTAGCAAGCTGAGCTGGCCCAGCTATCTAATACAAAGCCTTGTATTTGTAGCTGCAGGTGCTGCAGACATCCCTCCTGCAGCTGCTGGTTGGGCTGTGCCTTTGTTTCCCTTTGGTCAGCACCAGCACCTCCGAGTGCTTTGTCTGTCCCCTACAACCAGCAGCAGGCTTTTCCCCACTGCTCCTCTCTCTCCTGCCAGCTTCCCTGTGGGAGTGGTAGCGAGCATACAGTCCACAGAACATATTCCAAGTCAGGTTCTGAAACATGAAATACAAGAGAGGACAGGACAGAAGAGAACTTACTCAGCACTGAAACAGGCTGCTAAATGCTTTAATGGGAAACTCTTACCTCCACGTATAACAGAACCATGCAATGGTTTGGGTTGGAAGAGACCTTAAAGCTCATCCAGTTCCAACCCCCTGCCACAGGCAGGGACACCTTCCACTAGAGCAGGTTGCTCCAAGCCCCGTTCAACCTGGCCTTGATGAAATATGTTACTATTAATTTGTGTCTGGACAATAAAATAGCATGTGCTTGTCTTAGCTGTCAGAGAGAATGAGGTTTGGTAAAAAGTCATTTGTGACTATGTTCAAATGTGAACAACTCGTAAATAATGTAATGAGAATTCTTGGCCTCCATCTCCACTTTAGACCGCAGGATTGCAACTTGTCTTTTGGCAATACAAGGAAGAAAAAAGAAATCAGGTCTGCCTTCTGAATTTGTACCTCCTGGTTTTCTTGATTTCTCCTTCTCTCCTTTGCTTTTCTAAGGATAGTTTCAGGACAGCATCGTATCAGCCTCAAGGACCAATAAATTCTTGAGAACAGTGTTTTCTGTTAGCTTCAAAAAAACATTACTGCTGATGAAAGTGAGACATCACTGTCTTACCACTAGTGCTTGGTGAGGAAACCATTCCATCCCATCACCTGCTCTCAGCCACCAGGCTAGGATTCCCCACAGGTCCTGAGAATGCCAAGAGGGTGTCAAAAACCAGTGGGTTTTCATTTACCATCATTCAAATCCTTCCTTGTCTGTTGGTAAAAAGAGCCCACCAAAAGAAATGTTTAAGTGCATCAAGATTTCTGTTGTCACATCCGGGCCTTAAGTGCCATTCTAAAATTTAAGCAAAATCCACAAATCTTCCATTTTAGATAAATTATCTTTCAGTGGTCAAACTGGAGATGCATTTGTTTCCCCTTTTGCTTCATGTCCATCTACCTGGAAGCTTGCACTTCAATTTCAAGCAGAAAAAAAAGAATGAATTCAGATCTCTAAGACGCTTCCCATTGCATGATGGAACAAGACAGCAGAAATGTTACATTTGACTGTGTGAAGTAAGAATAGAGAATTAAACCCAAAGTTTTAAAGGGACACAAGAAGTTTTGGGGTAGCAGAACTTTTATCAAACTGGAGTGGAACTGCTGGCAAACAAACCTGATAAAGCTTTTGAGAATTTAAATAGGAATGAGAAGGAAATCTGGCAGGTGCTAAGGAGCACACAGGTCAGACAAAGACATCCGCCAGGGATATCAGCAATGTAAAGGTAACTTTGAATCCAGGAGCGGAGGACAAGACAAAAAATTACAGAGTTGAACTAAAGGAGGTGTGAGCTGAAATCACAGAAGTAATTTCCATAAAGGGGAAAAAAATTCACCCGGGGGTGATAAGGGATTTAAATTTGCCTATGTATAAAATGAGGGAAAACTCAAGGCCAGCTTGGATGGGGCTTGGAGCAACCTGCTCTAGTGGAAGGTGTCCCTGCCCGTGGCAGGACGGTTGGAACTGGATGAGCTTTAAGGTGCCTTCCAACCCAAATCATTCTGTGATTCTAGACTAGAAGGCTTTTACAATTCAGAGTGTGTTTAGAGTGACATTTTACTTCAGATCAGGAAGTTTGGTTTGATTTTTTTTTAAAATACCGTGGACTGTGTCCACATCCTGTGCTTTGATTTGCAGGGAGCCAGAGCACAGCAAATTCCTTCTGGACAAAGCTAAACTGAAAGATGCTCTTCAGAAGAGCACCTAAAGCACTCCACCCACTTAACAGGCATTCACAGAATCACAGACCCAGACTAGGACTCGTGTGAAATAAGTCAGCTGACATACGTGCAGTGTGGTCATCGGTCACCAGGAAGTGCTTCAGCCCTAAGAACCTCCTTCCCTGGTCTGCACTGCTTGCTAACATAGACACAGAGTCTGGGGATGAAGGAGGTCCAAGACAGTTGTGATAACAGTTAGAGGGCAACATCATCTGCCTCCGCTGAAAGTGGCAATTACAGTCAATGAGGTTTAGGAAAGCAAATTCTTGATGACTTGAAACAATTTATGTGATGTCCTTTGCAACAATTCGTTGCTGTACAGTGGTACGATACAGTCTGTGAATACCATGGTTTACCTCGGATACTACATTGTACAGAAAACAGGCAGGCAACAAAACACCAGCTCAGGATAAGTTCTTCTTGGATAGTTAGTTTGGGACTGTTGCAATACAATGGAGAGATGAACAACTGTGAAGATTTTAACTCTAGACAAAAAAATATTAGCTCAGAAGATGTCAGAGAAAATTCTGGATCCAAACAGTTTGGTTCTGGTTGTACAGAAGGACCCATCACTCTGTGGCAAGGAGGATGGGCACGTGGGAGGAGCTGCTGGTTAAGGAACATGCTGAGGGTATTTGAGAAGATAGGTCTGCCATCACCAGAGCAGATTAAGGCTAACCACTTGACAGAACTAGAAGCAGCAAACAGCCTGCACGACAACTTCCCTAAGTGTTTTGGGTTTAATGATAAAACACACGGATTGATTCAAGGAGAGTGTCTGATCAGTATCCTGACTGCTGCTCAGAGGCTCCTGAAAGGAGGGATCACAGGAGCACAGCAACAGTAGATCTGCTGCCTCTATAGTACACAAGACGAGAAGCTCGCCCTGACTCACCTCCCAGAAGCCTACATGTGGTTTAAGGAGTTACTGCAACTGAGCTGCTACCAAACCCCCCCACATTCCCAAACTGAAATTTAACCTTCTCAACACTGAATTTATAAATTGCAACATTTCAGGACCCTGCTTACAAGTTAATGAACACAATTCTCACACTGTATTCTGGCTCCATTTAATCTTTTCCTCATTCTGTCTAGATAAACCTCTTTCTTGCTATAAAGAATTCTTGCTATAAATAATTAATAAAAATACACAGACGCAGGACAAAACCAACAGTGGTACATTGTTAGATCTGCAATCTCTCCACTGCACAAGTTAGTTCCTCTCAAAATTATTCCTGAAGCTGGGCATGACTACTAGGATATGTTGCAAGAAATAACCATTCTAGTCACTAAATGTGACTAGTCATACGTACAACTGTGTGTATAGATTTAAATATTAAAACTACTGTTGTTTTACACTCACCACACTTTGACCTTAAGAAACTGAAAAATAATCAGATCAAAGCATAAATCAATAGCTCCTTGTTTACTAAGTTTCTCCCCTTCCCTTTCCTGCTGAATTATAACCATACATGTTTCTTCATCTCAAGCATGGTATACATGGCACTGACTTGCACCAGTCTAGAAAGAAACACATTCTTCTCTCAGGAAATGGTACACCCATGTGCAAGGGAAGATAAATTCAGATACAGAACAATTGGAAAGTTCAGATCCAACCTTAAATCCGAGCTTGCCCCAGGCTTTCAATGCTAAGATATGACATTTTGGTTTGCTGCTGCGGAATTCTACTGCAAAATGTGGCTCATCACAGAAACCTGCTCTCAGACCAGCACAGAAGAAACATCTATGGAAGACAGGTACATCCATTACAGCTCTAGAATAAATGAATGTAACAGAAACAAAGTGGGAAAATGTCAGTGTTCCAGATTGTTGTGCACAAAAATAAAACATACAACTCTGTCTTATTGCTTCTGTGCAGCCTCTTTGCCTATCTGCTGGATGTATGAGTATTCCTTTCAGTTTTTAAACAGCAGCAGCTGCTGAAACTGAAACAAGCATTACAGAGACTGCCCTGCAATTTCCTGAGGAGCTGGACTGTCTTCAGTGTAGACGTCCCTCATAACAGACAGCTCTGTCTCTGAGGGCCCACTGGCATCTGGGAATTCCAGCTACAAACTTAGCAGCGGTTCTGTTTTGCAAAGGGGTTAATTTTCCATGTGTCTTGCCTTAATGTCAGAATTACTAGCTGCTTCATTGCTTATGACCTTTTTCTTTTCCACCTGCTGTCTTTGCAGCTATCGACTGTATAATCCTTAAATTTTGCTTCACGAGGTGTAATCCGTAGGCAGTTTTCAGCAGAGCAGCTAATGATTTTCTCCAAAAGAATTTAAAGAAAATCCAATGATTTTTCACTTTTTTAGTCTGGAAAATAAAGAAAGAGCAAGACCCAACAAAACTTAAACTTGAGTTATTACCCCTAACCTAGAGTTACTGCAGCTACGTCCAAAAGAAATGCGTCAGTAGTTAAAGTTTCATGCTCAAAGTAGCAAGCTCACTTCCAGGATACCACATCTTAAACCACTAACAGGTACAGTTAAAAACACCATTGTGTTTCCTGACATCTGCACCTGAGGTAGCCTTAAATCCACTCTAAGTTTGGAGGTTTTAAGTACCAAGCACTTTGGGGCACAGCTTTGATGTCGACTCTTCACCTTTTTTGTGCTTGTGTACTCTGTATCAGCAGACATAACGTGTACAGACAAGGTTTAAATACTTTCAGACTTCATATATCTCACTGGCTTGCTCAATGAAATGTCTAAGCAGTCAAAACTTACGTTTGTTTTTAAAACCAGAAGAATTAGAAAGAGCTCCAAGTAAACATTTGCTCATATATTCTTAGGAGCTATTCCAACTATCACTAAAAGTAATGCAAGTTTATATATCAAACCTCTGGACAACTAGCAATGTTTTCTACTGGACAGGTTGTATACACAAGCAGTCACGCACGGCACATATCTTTTGCCTCTGCCCAAAAGCAGAAAGGTTTTGTGAATAATTACCCTTTTTCCCCATATTGCAAGATCAGACGTAAATACATCTAGAGCAATGTATTACCTGCAATTACACTGCATTTTGGTGAATCACTTCTCTCTCCAGAGTGTGTGCAGGTACGACATACAGAACTGTTACCACACACGATGTTCATTTGCATAAATATCTATAACCCGCTGAGTAAGTTTTGGGGTTTTTTTAAATGGGATTCTACAGTTTTCATTATTCAACAGCCCATTCTAAAAACTGGGTGTAGCTAAACCTGGGAAGGACAATCTCTCTAAAACGAAAGGTGAACTTTTCTAGTGCAACTTTTCCATAGCACCAAGTCAGAGACTGCATCTTCCCCTATTTTCAGAAAAGGACACAAGTGATAAATGGTACACTACCTACACACACATTTTTAATTGAAAATACTGTTAACCTGGCATTTCACACATTTAATGGTATCTAGAATGTGATTTTAGATTCTTATGGACTATAAAGCCTTTAAGCCTCTGACTGCATGACACAGATCTCTGCACATTCACACCAGGCATATTTTTAAATACTATTCCTATGATGAAAAGGAAAAAATCCTTGCTTAGAAAGACAAAATCTAACGTGTTCCAAGTTAAAGCTGCTATGCTGTATAAGAAGAGGAAATGCTGTTTACATCTTGAACTGGTTCACCGTATATTGAAGCTTAATCTGAACACAGATGTGGGCTGTACAGTAAACACAGGATATGTACTAGGGATATGTAATGTGAAGGACTGGAGGATAATACTGGCCCTAAATCAGGCCACTAACTGATCAGATCTACACAGCTCAGATTAAAAACTATTTGACGTAGGCACCTATTCATTCAGCAAGAGAGAAATAAGGGTCCATTTCTTTTGCTGCCATAACTTTTGTTAAAAAAGATTGGGTGACTGTAAGACTGAAAGGCTGGACAGCAGCCAAAGCTAGAGCTCACCACGGGGATTTATCAAAGATAAGCATGCCCAAAATTGTAAAGCGCTTTCTGCTTCACAGTTAAACAGAATCCTCATGTTGCAACTCAAGAATTCCATCTTCACTGCTGCCTTCGTATCATCATACAGAAATATTTCAAGACATTTCCAAAAATGCATCATCTCTTAACACTGCCATCTGCAGAGCCTGAACAAAGCGAACAAATCTGGTCTGACTTTGTGAATGAAAGAGCCTATGTTTCAGTGACTAGACTGTATGCAGCAAATGCCCATTAACCAGCCAGCTGATAACGTTTCATTTTCACTATCTCCCCCAAAACCTCATTAATGCCTTCTGCGGATTACTGACACGCAGTCAGTCTCAGTTTGCGTGAAGAGTATCGCATGTAATTATGTAGCACAACTAAACCCCAGCAGGCTACAAGCCAAATCTTAATTTCAGTGCAAGGCAGTGTTTCACCATAGATTTCAATGACTGGAAGATGGGATTTCTTCTTTCCTTCTACAGATTCAGCTAACAATCATGAATTTGAATCACTAGCGAATTACGCTGCAGAGGCTTCAGCAGACTTGAGACTTGAAAGGAGAATAAGGAAATCAATGTATCCTAGCTCCTTAAAAAGCATTTACATCTCTACTTCTGGCAGCCCCTGTCTAGCCCAAAGGGCAGTTTGTCATTGTTTTTAATTTAAAACACAAATTTGCCCTTCTTGGAAAATTCTCACAGGGATCCCTGTATAAATAAGAAAGTCAGATGGCAAATGCAACAGGTACGTGGGTAAGCCACTGAATCCATTCCTGCTTTCAGATTAGCTATTATGAACCAGAGGCAGAGAAAGGCACCACAGGATGCCTTTTCTGTAGCCGTCTAAAGATCAGCTCCACAATACCTGCCTGATGGGGAAAGCTCCCTCACCTGCTGGAAAACAAGAAAGCAAAAACCCCAAACCTACCCTGAGCAACATGAAAGACTATTCATTTTCATATTCAAACAAGATTATTGGTAATTGCCTCTGCATGCCATGAACATGCTGCTGCTGCTGCTAAACCTTATGCTTCCACACAGCGCATGGTCTGCATCGTTTTTCTCCCTCATGTAAATAACTCTTTTGACCCAGGGCTCACACTCCTGAGGAAATCTCTTTCCGTTGCCTAAAAACCAGCAGGTTTCATAAAACTATAAGCAAGGGAAGCAAGTAAAACGTCGATCAACAGACTTAAAACGTACTTGTTGTCAAGGCAATGCAACATTTCTCACCAGCAGCCATGTAGCTTTTGTGTACTACGCCCACCTCTCATGTAACACTTCGCCTGTCCTCCAGTGCCCAGGAAGGCTGAGTAAAGGAGCCTGGCACAATTTCATCAGTATACAGATAGAAGAAACAGACCATAGTGTGAGGATCCTTATGGAAAAGCTATGCATGCAGAGGGGAGGGCCTGACTTCTGCAGCAACTAAAAGCACCTGGAACTCCCTCTCAGGTGAACTCACTGATAAACACATCATTGATTTTGAATACCAAATCCCCTTCCTATCACCCTGTTGGGGTCCTAGGGCCCTGCAAGCTCTCACTGTTCCTGCCCAGCCCCCTGAGGTTCCCCCACCCTGCCCGCTGCCCAGGACCCCATATCCTGCTGTCAGCCCCTGCCCCAGGGTCACCAGGTCCCCGTGACCCTGCCCTCCTGGGCCCATGTCCTGTCCCATCTCCATCCCCAGGGAGGTGCCCAAGGCTCAGGGCTGGGGTTGTCACCTGGCTTGGGTGGTGGGATGGGTTGGGCTGCCAGGCCCTCTCCATCCCCCCATATATATATAGAAGGGGGAGGAAGAGAGAGAGAAATTTGCAGTTGGAACTCTTACATCTTCCTGAGCGAGATCTGATATTTCTAAAGCACAAGATAGAAATAATCATAAAAAAGAATCAGATTGTCTTTTAAGTTGAGCAGAAATAAAAGGTCACAAAGAATTACTTGCTTTTTCTCACCAAAAATGAGACCAGCTATCAATGACTAATGGATCATCAAACAGAAAGGTGTTATTTTATTGAAAAAGGACATCTTCTGAACTATCTTTTATTCATTCTTTTGACGAAGTTGTTTCATTTTGACTGATTTTGCAATATTAAAATGAAGGTCAAAAAGCACTATCTCTTGTCAGTTACAAAGTTATTCAACCGAGCCCACTGCATTAATTACAGGCTGTATACTGCTGTACCAATTACGCTTGAAATAATAATGAATGAGAAAAGCCAAATTAATGTGCGCAATACTTATCTGAAACTAAGATTTCTGCACTCCTTTCTAGGAAAATCAATTTCCAAAATCCAATTGTTTTTTCTTATAGTGACAAGTAACCAGGCAGCAGTATATTGGTATTTTATTGATGGGTACTGTAAAAGAACACATAAAAATACTTTCTGTAGATTCACTTACAGGTTTTTCTCCACATTTCTTCATGTGACATGTCTTCAGGTGACATCTGTTCCACTTACGCCTGCTAAAAATAGTCTTGGCCTTGAAAGATCTGCTTTAAGACATCTCCTTCCTTTAGAGCGTAGAAGTTAGGAAACCACCATGTCATGGTTTTTTTTGCTCCCAAACACTAGAACCAAGTAAATTAAAAGACATGCTTTCCGCAAGCTCAGGTCCTTGGAAGTACATCTGCAGGTTCCTGAGTTTTACTAACCATTGCAGATGCACTGAAAAGTAGAAATTAGCTTTCAAGTCAACATATACATACTATCTTCCTCGTGCACCACACGTTTCAAACATCTGATAACAGTTTTATCTCAGGATGGTTAATCAGCCATCAGTATTTACTTATAAAAGTCTGTTTTCAAGACAACCTAACTAAATCTTAAAAATCTGCTTTAGGCAGAGCAAGCACAAAACAGAAGTTAATGCTTTTAGTTTGTTTCCAGAATAGTAAAAATTAGTTTAGGCACTCCTAAGTCATTGACAGCAGTAGGTTCAGTAAAAAAGCTTTTACTTCTAAAGTTTTTTCACTAACCAGAGTGTAAGGATGCCCAATGGTTCTGATATTTTAGGTCCAAGATGCTTCAGAGAACAAGCAAAGTCTGACAGTAAAGACTTTTCCTGAGTAGGGATGCTCCCTTTCCCATATCTCACAGACCAGAAGTACATCAATGTACCACATGAGAAAGCATCCGAAACTCCCAAGCACTGCTGGAAACTCCTACCGGGCATATACTTTATACAGAGAGCATAGACTTTCCACACCTTTGTTCTCTCTTCCCTGCCTTCATTTCTTCTTTTTTTTTTCTTTTTCTGTTGACTCCCCATTGTATTTCTACTTTCTTTATCCTCTGAGTATTTTTCTACTTGTCCTCTACATCATGCAGAACATCCCGAGAGCAACATGAGTTAAACTATGTCTGAATTTAGCTATTCATACTGCAGTAAGCATATGGATTCAAGGCTACACAAAGTCCTCTTATTCATAAATAAAAGAACAGTAGGGATGGGTTTGGACTAAGCCTCCAATCTGACCTCCCCAGAACTTGGAGAAAGATCAGATCTAACTTGATCTAATCAGGCCCACATATACGTAAAACCCATTTTAGACAAGAGTTACATAAGAAAGGTATAAAATCCTGAAAAATACATCAAGACTGAAGTAAAACAAGAAGTGCATATTGAGGACAAACACACAAGTGACTTGAAAAATGTAGGTTTGTCGCTTGACTACTCAGAGTGCCAGCAACGCCAGTAAGACTTGCTAAGCTAAGGCACATGAAGGCAATGTTTCTCAGCTTGGCATAACATTTTGACAAGTCTTTTAAGGCCTTAAACTTTAGTGAACATGGAAGCAATAATAAGAATGCATGACGTATAGTGTGTGTTTGCACCCTAATAGGATGTATTTCCACCAGTATATATTCTGCCTATAACCTCCCCTAAAGTAGCTGGGTAATTTAATGAACTCAAAAATGCTCTTAATTCTTTATTATAAAAGTTCATGTGGTTTTATTACTTGTGTACACAAACATACTTCCTACCCATCACAAAAATCAATCAGGAAATAAGGAGTCAAACTTCAACCATTCTCAAGAAACGCAGTAATCTCATTTTCACCATTCATGACTCACACATACAGAAATATAGGACCTTATCTGCACCATTCCTAATACAGAAAATTAAACCAAAGAGTGGCCAGGAACCATGTGTGGCAGGAGGGTTCAGTTAGCCTTTGTAAAAGTTAACTCCTGCAAACTGAATCCTGTCCTTTGCAGAGAATTGTGTTCTTCTGGGCAACACCGGTGTCTTAGAGAAGTGTAAGATTTCTGATCCAAATGAACACAAGAGTTCAGACAGTGAATATTCACCTTCCTCTTTCCAAATAGCTTGCTCATAAACACATGCACTTCCATGCTGATGCATAAAATGTGTCTGTTAGTCCAAACGATGTCTTAGATGCACAACTAAATCTTTTTATACTGAAGTAAATGGCAGCACACACAACCCTGTAGTTGTGCATGTATTTCTAGGACAGATGTCTTTGGGATATTCCTGTTGTAAAATCAAAGTTAGATTCATCTTTCCTTTTAAACATCACATGCAGGTAGACATTTGGAGAAGACTCTGAGAGTGTTTTAGCTCTGTTACCTTACAGATTACAAGAACAGGCTCCTCTTTGCACTTCTGTCTAGATGAAAGCTGTATTTTCAAACACTCAGCTTTTGTCTGATTTGTCTTAATATCATATAATGAAAACACCCTTTTTAATCAGCAGAAACATCAATCAGTTCAAATGGAGTACCCTTCAAGTAATTTGTAATAGATATCATTATATTGCTTTTTCTCCTCCGTAACAATAAGAAAATGGCATGAAACACTGTCCCCAAATGACTTACAAGCATATTCTTTCCTTGCATCCATCATATTCCTGGGAGCATAACAGTTATAACACCATGGTTAATAACTTCCTCTTCAAAAATCATGTTCCATTTTTGAGAACATATTATAAGTCTATAATGAAACTGAGCAAAATGATCTTTATTGGCTCACACTGTCTAGAACTCTGTAATTGCCTCCAGGTATGTCAGAACACACCCACACAGCACAAACAAACCTGAGGAGTTTTGGAATGGGAAAGATCCTACAGTCAGGGAATCTTATTTTTTCATACATGATTCGTTTTGTCATTGTGATATATTTATAGTTACACACACTGACCTATAATCTTTAAAACAAACTATCCTCATTATGTATTACATGAAATATCATGTTTAAGTGATACTTCTTCACTGAAATCACGTCAGCTACTCAGAGATGAAATTACTTCAGAGAAGCTGTATCTTTTAGTCTGGCTTGCTTTGGCCCTCACTTATTTTAACCAAGGCCGTTCAGTTGTAAGGAACAGACTGGAAGGAATTCTATTTATTCCCTTTGAATATTTCTTAGGATGGAGAAAAGAAGTAAGACTTTATGAGTGCCACTCAAAACGTGGGTAATGAATATTAAGGCTCTGGCTGGTGCCAATTATAGCCCATTTTGAACAGACTGATGTGGCTTACATGACCTCCTCCGTCCTTGAAAATGGCAGACTTTGTGTCTGATTTGGGAAACTCACTGCTTTGTCCTGCAGAAACAGGGCTCAGGTAGGAAAAATGCTCATCCTACCAGCATACCTCCCTCTGCTTCTGCTTTCCTTCCAAGTCTTTCTGTGGCTGTCTCCTCAGCTGGCTCTGTCACGACCTACCACACCAGCTGTGTACTTGCCACAGTGCCTGGTCTCCAGAGAACCCTTTGTGCTAAGCTTACGTATGAGAAAGTCCTGCTTCTTTTATCCATAGCTTGCAGTAAGAAGCCCAGATTACTCTGTATGACTCGAATAAGTATTTCCACTGATATGACTGGGACTAGGGAGGTGAACAGAGAAAAGCACGCATACAAGTGTTCACACTGAAAGCCTATACAATCAAACTTCAAATACTCTGACACATATTTCTGAAGTATCTTAATTTCGGGGGGGGGGGGGAAGAAATAAGTGTATGCTGGTTCTATACAACTGTGGTGAGTGATTGTTCACATTCCGTATTTTAAAACTAATTTCAAGAAATTTGGCCTTTCTAAAAATATAGGTCAGCAGCATTTCTCAGAAAGGACAGAATCAATTACTTGCTTAGGGATTTATACAACATCTAAAGTTAGAGATTAGCTTGGAAAAGAAAGGTGGAAAACGTGCCTGTCCATCCAACCACAAAGGTTTATCTGACTACACACTAAAGTAGCAGCAACATACTGCTATGCTTGAGTAGGCTGTGCTCATGAGAGCTCACTGGACTGGGATGTGATATGTGAATTGCCAAGGAACCCCACAGAATGAGAACAAACCTTGCTGTTAAGCCCTGGTATGTGATATCCTAGGATTTGCTTTTGCTCAGTTGCCTATGAAAGACTGTGATAGCTATCGTGTGTCTTCCTTCTGCATTTCTAACTTAACACATCTCTCACACATTAAAAAAAGCAGGAGGGAACAGACACCCATCCTCTAACATCTCCTGTGAACTGCTTTTTGTTATGGCAATCAAAATAGAACTTGCAATATTCTGATGAGATGAAAAGTGTTTTATTGGATGGCACCACTCACTGCTCATGCACAGGGGCAGGAAGCTAAAAGATGCAACAATGTAGAAATTAGTTCTAATAATTGTCTGCCACGCTCTTTTTGTTCTTAGATATATTCATTAGAAATAATCAGTTGTCATATAGATATATATTTGGACAATCTAATCCAGGGCATTCTTAGATTCAGATGTGAGATTTTTTCTCTCATGCTTCTTAGGAACTGAGACTAATTAATTTCTACATATCTGCCTTCTTCACCGTTTCTCCTAAGGAAGTTAGGATGATTTTTTGACCACTATAAAAAAGTGAGTTTTTGTCATTTTTCTGAGAGGATTAATAGCTTCCAGTGCAAACCTCCAGCATCTCCAAAGGTCACTCCTAATCAAGTCACAAGCAGCAAGAAGTGGGACAAAAGGTCCCATCTGACAGGTCCCTGGAGATAGAAAGCTGGAAAACTGGGTTCAATTTCCAACAATGTATTGACTCCCTGGGTCCTGGGCAAATAATTTCACTTCCTCATCCTTTGTCTCTCTCTCATTATAAGAATAATATACCTTGAAATTTAGCTAAAGACTGTGACATGAGATGTAGCCTGAGATTCACTAACAGAAGACCAGAGCCTATATGAGAAGCTAAGTTATGAAAAGATAAGTTACTATTCCTCATTCTATGGATTCTTCTAAAAATAACTATTATTTCCACCACAGACTTTGTATGTCAGGTGCCCCTCATGACAAAAAATACTGAGAATACGCATAGCCCTAACAATCTGATTTTAGGTATATAACCTGAAGGAAAGAAATCATGGCACCACATTGCCATCCCCTACTATAAAACTGCACAGACCAGTATCAAGCACATCTAAATACCAGGCTTATTTTCAGATTTACTTCACCAACATTTCCCCCTCTTGAAGGTGACTGTGAAGTAGGAATTACCAAAACAATCAGTGAAGAGAAAGCACCATCAGGTAAGCTCTACCTGACTCACCATTGGATTTCTATCCCTCAGATGGGGAAAAAAATCCAGCTATAAAACAACGGCCTTAAAATCACCCTGCATTTCCTGAGTCCCATAGAGAAACACTGCCAAATTTCAAGGAGAAGGTCTTGTTCTCACTCTCCCAGCTGAAGGTGAAGTTTGCATGGGAGCAATGAGATGCAGGCTCTTGGCAGGAGATGCCTCTGGGCTTCCAAAAGGAGATCCCAGCAGGGTGTAGGTTTCACTGAACCAAAGGGGCTGTCTCAGCCTGTCTCACAAACACGAGCTCTTGTCGTCTTTCAAGATGAGAGATTTGAACATCATTATGCACAGGTTTCCAAGTGCTGCAAAAATGAGCAATATATTCACTCCATTATCTGAAGACCATGGCTTGGGCTGATGCTTGTGAATGTTGCTGTCCTTGCCACCAAAGAGCATAAATTAGGGGAACATCTCAGCTGCGCATCTGAATTGTATTTCCAATGTTAGGCAGCTCACCATAGTGCTGACAGTTACTTTTGACCAGTTAGCACCTTTTAACAGACCACACTAACTAGCTAAAATTGATTCATTTTCCCAGGTGACCTGGAATAATAAGGGAAGAATGTTTAAGTATTTCATCTCCTGAAGAGTTTTCTAGGAGTATGTTAGACAGTTCAATGTGCTTCCATACTGGAAGCACTTATAAACTTCCTAGACTATTGCTGGAAAACCTGTTTTCTAAATCAACAGCTTCATAATACTTCCCTAAGGAGGCACAGAATGCATTTAGTACAGTAATATGGGACTAGGTTTAAGTACAGAAGAGAACTAAGAAAGAGACATTCATGAAGGGTGTTACCATTCATGCAACAGAGATTACATGTTGTCTTATACTTCTGCAGGATCATTGATTGCTTGTGAACAGGTAAGAAAGGAGATCTGTAAGTCAGGCACATGAAAGACCAAGAATTGACACAGGCTGAATGGCATTATTAATTCAGTTGTTATCATTGAGCTTACAGAAAAGTGATTAAATATGTGTAATCAGAAAGATGAGCTACCTCCTTTAACTGCACAGGTCCTGCAGTAAACTTTCAGTTGTGGCATACACCATCTGACACAAGGGAGTAGCTGGATTTGTTTGAGATAACTCAGGCTGCTGCTCAAGTTCTTGCCTGGGGCCGCCAATCTCCCACAACAGGAATAGACCAGACTCCCCACATTTCTCATGGGATTTCAAGAACCAGCGAGCATGGGTGGGTTTAAGCTGCATTCAGGAGCTTGCACACCTACAACACATGGAAATAACTCCCAATGAATCCTGAATAGACAGGAGGGTCTGGGACTTCACACAGAGACGTACGGGCCCCTCAGAGGCATACTGAGTCCTCCTTCCCTTGGTGCTCATTTAATTGCTTTAAAGTTTCAGCTGATCCCCAGAGTACAGTGAATACCTTATCAATTTTATTCCCAGTACCCAGATTCCTCTAACACAAATGAAACAGGCAGCTACTCCTTAAAGAAATTCACCAAGCTCACAGCTAATGAGACTCTCTGCCTGTGGCATCATTGCCACAGAAGACTAATTCCAGATCTTCAGCTGCTCTCACTTCGCTCTGGAGTACCTCCCCTAGTTGAGGAAAAACTGCTGCTGGTTACGAAGAGAAGAAAAATGTACTTTTTTTACCAGAGAGGCTTCCTCTTTTCCCTGCCCCAAAAGGAATGTGATAGCTGAGAAAGGACTGAACAAGGTGACCTCATTCTTAAGAGCCTAAAGAGCTGCAATGCAGCTTTTAGATGCATATATCTAAAAATCTTTAAGTTGCCATGAGGTAGGAAGAGCTCAAGACTCATAACGCAAGGGCACGTTTCACTGCCAACACTGTGGGTACCAGTAGAGAATTCTGCCAGCTAATTATTATCCAGTCTGATAATTTATTCTTTCATCAGAATAAAAGGAATCCCCTCTGGGTGTAGCTCCTTCCTCTCCCTCAGGTACCTGACACTGCTGAAACTGAAGACCATAATTCAATTTACAACGGATGGGAACTTTTAATGAAAATTAACCATTCAGAAACAGATGTTGGTGCCACAGAAATGCAGATAGTCCCTATGAAGCATCACTGGCTGTCATGTGGATGGGAAAATGCAGAGACATCTTAACTTGGAATTATACACCAGATGAGATACTATACTTACATCTGCAGGCCCACAATTCAATGAAGTGCTTAAGCACATGCTTAGATTTCATTAATCTGCTTTGCCATATGCTTGAATTTATTCTGTACTGGTAACATTACTAGCCAAAAGGTACACACTTTCACACTAGTAAAACTTCCCTGACTGCTAAACCACCTTTGGATAGCTGTGATTTCTCATGGCATATACACAAGTGATGCCTAGATTTCCAGATATAGCAAATAAAATGTGAAACAGACTCCATGGCTGGGGCTGGAACCAACACTAACTGTTTGCAAACCATGGTTCGAAATGACTCGTGCGACTGCCAGGCTTCAAGTTTAAAAAGCTGGAAATGAGGGAGAGCTGGAAACACAACGTCTACATAAGGTTGTATGTTGGCAACTTTTAAGAGTTTCATATTTGCCTTTTTTTAGGAATACAGTTAGGAATATAAAATCAACATAGTGAGCTCTGTCTCAACTGTGCCCCTCCTCCCCATTATTCCCTTTTGAAACGCTGTTCTGGAATCTCATCAGACCAATGGTTAGAGACAGTTTATTCTAATTTCAAGTGGAAATTTATCCATGTCTGGTTTAAAGCAATTTACTCTTGTTAAAACACTGGCCTTGCACTTTAACAGGCTGTTTATCTCCCTGGCATTTACTCAGTGCATTTAGAGACAGAAATCATTTCTCCTTTCAGCACTCTATCTGAGGTTACACAAAAGAATAAAACCAATCTCCCCTTTTAAGGTAACACAAACAGGACCAGACATCAGAGTGGACAGAACTAGTCCTGAACACGGCCACATAGTCTTTTTGTATCAGGAGATTCCAGATTCTTCTCAACAGATACTTGTACAATGTCTTTAACACATCTGTTCAATCTACCTGCATCTGCACAACTGTGCCAGTATCACTGAGGTGGGAAGGGGTCTCAGGAGGTCATTGAGTGCAGCTTTCTAATCGGGTTCTGAACACTTCCATGGATGGAGACTCACTGGGCAACCTAGTCCCATATGTAATTATCCTCATAGTAGAAATTTCCCTTTATAGTTACACAGAATCTCCCGTTTCAGTTTAGGACCACTCTCTCTCATTCTTCTGCTGTGTGCCTCAGGAATAAGCCTGGCTTCATCTTCTTGATAACCTCCTCATAAGATTCTGGAAGATTGCTATTAGGACTCCCCAAAGCCTTCTGTTCTCCAGGCTGAAGAAGCCCAGTATCCTCAGCCTCCTCTCACTGGGCACATGCTGCAGCCCCCAGCCATCTTCGTGTGCCTCCACTGAATGCTGCCTTGACATTCAGAGCTGTCTCCCACAGGATCCCTTTCTCCGTGAACTGGTCACTCCCAAAAACGGCTACCAACTCTCCTCTTCTTCCTTGTCTGTGTTTGCCAAAGAGCTGCTATCTCCCTATCAGATCTCCAGCCACATGAGCTACCCCACCACTTCTCAGGTATTCCAGTGATTTCACAGTTCTGTGTGCATACATGGAGATCTGGCTCCTCCTGTTTGTTTCCTAGGCTGCATCCATTTGCATACAGGCACATGAGATGGGGTCTCTTTTGACTGGTTTTATCTTTCCTGAGTGTTCTCTCACTCCATTCTTCTGCCTACTGACCTTATCACCCCTAAGCACCACTCCCTCACTTAACTATAAGCTGTCATCACCATCCTCTGATCTAACCTAGTTTAAAACCCTTCTTGTAAGGCTGGCCGGTCTGTTGGCAAAGATGTTCCTTCCTTGTTTTCTCAAACAGATCATGTCTCTCACTAGCAGTTCTCATTCCTCAGAGGAACCCATGATCGTAAGAGCCAAAACATTTCTTGTGACACCAGTTACACCTGCTATTAACTCATAGGTTGTGTCTGCACCTACTTTAGCACTTCCCTCTCATTTGCAGGATTGAGGAAAACATTACCTATGCTTGCCTGTAGACTCGCCTTTGCCGAAAGAGCTCTGCAGTCTGTCTTGATTTACTTCAGATTTCCCTTGGCAGTGTCACTGGTGTCCATACAGATGAGCAGCGAGAGGTAGCAGTCCAAGAGCCAGACAAGCCTCAGCAGTCTCTCCACACCATCCTGGATCCAGGCCTTGCCAAGCCATACAACTCGTGTGAAAGCATGTCTGGTCAGCAGATGAGCACCTTCATCTCCTGCAGGAGGACATCTCCAGTCACTGCCACCTGCTGCTTCCACCTGCTGCTAATGCTCAGATGGTTCTTACAGAAGGAGCTTGTTCCCTTTCATTGGCTACTAGGGCACTGTACCAACCCTGTAAATTTAGATCTGAGGATGGAGAAGGAGCCTTTCTTCTGCTGCCAAGTCACAAGCTTCCAGACTCTTTTTCTTGCTTTTAACAGGAACACATTCATCCCAAATATCTTGATTTTAGGACTAGAAGCAGGAAGCCTGTTTTCCATGATGGTCATCGGGCCCAATCAGCAAGTATTTTTAACCGCAGCTGACATGAGAGACACATTATAGTCTTCAAAGACACTGAAGAACTCAATCCCTGATCACTGTCTCCTCTCAGGATGTTCTCCTACAGCACAGTGCTGAAGTAATGCAACCACTTGCTGCCAACATGAAGAAGTTTCAGACAGCAAAGTAAATCACTCCCCATGGCAAAGCTGAATAGTTCTAGCTAAGCTTTGTTTATCAGGGTGGTACAGCAGTTTCCCTAGAACCTCAGATATTACTAAATATTATCAGTCTTCTGCACTGATCCTTTTCTAACAATAAGTGTAAATGTAGAAAATCCATACAGTTGACACCACTGCCCTGGCAGATAGAGAATTAACCATGATCCTGTAAGGGACTGGAAAAGCCTAAGGGATTACATAAAGGGATGGAGTTTAAGAGATAACATATTTTCAAATATCACTAAGGCCAGGATATGGATGCTTACCTTCTGCAACTTCAACTAATGCCAATACTCAGATGTGAGCAGAAAGGACCATTTTTAAGTTTCCCTCTCTAAAGGAATCTATAAACCCTTCAGGATTGGTCAACCATCAAGTATTCAGCATTCTGATTTTGGGGGGGGTTGTATTAGATAATAATTTCTCACTTACTATCACTTCTATTTTTGCTGTCGCTTACATTGAGTCTAGGAATAATAATATTGATTTTCCCTGCTATATTTTTAATTGTATGCAGTAACATACTTCCCATTCATTTTCTTTCCAGAGGAGGCTCTGTCAGAGATTACAGACTTCTGAAACCTGTTAGCTTCCCTACAGAACTTTCTGTAATACCAGGGAGGGAGTGAAAAAATCCTGTACCCCCAAACCATCACTGAAATCCATTTAACACTCAAAGAGAAAGCACTTACTACAAACCTTCGGTGAAATGCATTTCAAGCACGACTTCAGTGAGACAGTGTCACTTAGTGGGCAGCACAGAATCCTAGGACTTGTGGGCTAACATAATAAAGCTGAAAAAAGAGTTCTAAGTCAACAATAATTTGAGGGTGATGCATAGGCATGCTGCAGTAGACATCATCCCCATAGTTTCTACTACTAATCAGATGAGGCCACTTTAGTCATTGGTACTACAAAATCTAGAGGAAATACTGCAAGACCCAAGAAGAACAGAGGAAGCCAGAATGACAAAAGGACATTGATGAATTAATGCTTCATAGCATAGAATTGTAACTGCTGGGAGGAGTTGAATCCTGGCGAAAATCTTCAGGGCAACAGTGGCTGCTGAAGATAAAACGTGAGTATTTTTTACAAAACTCAACTAAAAAATTAAGATATCATAATGTACCGAGAAAAGACAATCGATGGAATCCAAGAAAAATCCAGAGGGAAAAGAAAAAAGGGAAGAGAAACAAGATTAGAAAGAGAAGAATAGATCTTGCTGTATGGTGATTATACTAGTATGGGGAATGGGCTCTGATCAGGCAATTCACAGAAAGTGTTCATATATTACCCCTCTAAGTGTCTTTAGTCCTTTATGAGAGTGGTGAGGCACTGGCACAGGTTGCCCAAAGAAGTGGCAAATGCTCCATGCCCAGCAGTGTTCAAGGCCAGGTTGAACAGAGCCTTGGGCAACCTGGTCTAGTGTGAGGCGACCCTGCCCATGGCAGGGTGTTGAAACTAGATGATCTTAAGGTCCTTTCCAACCCAAACCATTCTATGATTCTATGTCTAATGGTTAACCTTGAAACTTTGAAACACTGTATTACTCTCTCTAGGTATCAGGTAGTAGACAAGTATTTTAAACCACAGCAATATTCGCAAAAGTACTACAAAACCAGTCTGTAAAGTACCAGTCTGAGACCTTCATACAGACAAGCATATGAATAACTTTTTAAAGCACAAAAATATGGCACCTTGCAGCAAGATTATTATGTACCAAGTATTTCATCCTGACCAAATTTGAACCCACATTAACAGTTTTTTAAAATGCTTTTTTTTAATCTATTGACAAAAAACTTTGGAATTCCTTTGCTTGCTACAAAGTCCCCACATAGGATCCAAGTCCTACCTGGGAAAAAACCCAAACAAAACTAGAATGAACACACCCATGCACACACCCTCCAGCTTTGTCCTGTTTCGTTACAGAAGAAAGATCTAATGAATACACACTATTCATTGTTGTGGTCCTCCTCAGCTCACCACTGCCACCAAAACAGAAGGAAGTTTTACCAGCTTCCTACTGTTCTCAGTTTAAACATCAGCTCCTACCGATAAGCAAGTGTCAAAGACAAATGTTACCCATTTTGCTGACCATTTAACGTAAAGCAGGCAACTTCTGCAGCAGAAGAGTTGTTTTACAGTACAGAAAATTACTGCACATAAAACCATAAAGTATCAGAGTACTGCAGAAAGAAGTTTGTTAAGGGTTGGGATGAAAAGAAGGATTAAGGTTTCAGAGGAAACACAAGTAATTAATAGTTTGGGGAAAAAAACCAGCTCTAAGAAAATTAGCTTTGTAACAGAAAACTTCTTGTGGTTTCCAAGAAGCAGCAAAACAGATATTACCATATTAACAAGATGATATTACAACAGCTACGGGCAACAACAGAGAGTAGGAACCTCATTGGAAGAGCTTTATTTAGGGTCGAGATTCCCCTAGATGATATTCCATCAGCTGCTGTAGTAACTAAGCAAATATCTGAACAAAGACTGAAAGATTTTGAGAGCAGAACCATTAAAACTTACCAAACAACAGCTACTGGTTCAGAATCACACTGGATGACTCCAGAATGCAGAAATACATAAGTAATCCAATTAGACTCCTTACATTATCTGCTCTTGCAGACAATCATTAAGATGTGCATTGAAAAACAGCTGTGTGATTAACATATCCTGCTATAGACTCTTGTTTCTTAAGAATTATGAGCAGATGAAAATCTCATTTAGTAAAGACTATAGTTCTTCACTTGGCAATGATGGTTTGGTATTTTCTTTTCCTCTCTGAAAGGTAAGTTGTTGTTGTTTTAAGTGGTTTACCTGCAAGCTAACAAATTGACTTCTGAATTTGTTGTACCCTGTTTGTCTAAGCAAAGCTGCAGGATAAGACCTATAAAAAAGCATTCTGCATATGTCTTCATTACACAAAAGTAATCCATAACTATTACATGTCATCCTCTGCAAAAAAGTTCATGAACAACCCACATAATTCCAAATACTTTATAAAGCTGATGCAGGCTGCACTTTTAACTGATACTAAATGAACTGATGAAAAGGATGTAAGTGTTTCAAAAGCTAAGTATTATTTCTAATATACCATATAATCTTTGTATATTTCATACTTCACATTTGCTAATGCTCGTATAGAACCAAGTTATAAAGAATTTAGCTGTTAAGAGAAAAACCCCACTAAAATTTTCCTTTTGTAACAGTGAGAAGCAAGATAGCCAGTAAATCTTCCCCAAATTGTCAATTTTGTAAATTGACAAAAATTCATTACATTTGGATCACAGATATCCAGTAAAACACAAAAATCCTGTGGTAAACATGAAGCAACACTACTCCATAGCCACACATCACGAGAAAATAAACCCGAGCCACTTGGATCTGAAGGTCTTTTTGAAGGTCACATTTAGAGGTCCAGCACAAAAACACATGATGAAAATGATCATTAGCCCAGCTGGATTTTCCCGGGAAAGAAGAAAAACACAGGCTGTAACTCTTAACAGTCTGATTTTAAGAACAGAAGCTGAGCTGTAACCAAATCCTCCAAGTTTCTTACCAAAGAAGGAAACTAAGGCAGCTAAACTACAGACATGGCAACTTACTTTCTGAGAAGCTATTTAAATGTACTACTGAAGCCCCTTTCTGTAAGGGTTCCTGTGAACGAGTCAAGGTCCCAGAGAGGGGCTTGAGTCAGTCTTTTCCACCACTAGTATTTTTGACATTGGCAGTGTTCTGTCCAGCTGAACAGAGAAGTCGTCACAAAGAGATGTATTTATCAAAGCACAAGAAGTTGTATATTTGTAAATTTCACAGATGCTCATTCAAGGCAACTACAAGGAGCTCGAGGCACAGAAACTCACTTACTTTGGCACTAGATTAAGTTCCAACAGTGCTCTTTGCGAGCAGATACCAAACAGGAACAACACTTATATCAAGTACTAACTATATGTGTATATATTTTATTTAAATATTAAATACATGGTTAAACCCCTTCCTTGGCAGCTTGGACCTTTTTGCACCTGAATCTACCCACAAAATATACTAACAAATATAGGAAAAGGAGACATTACAGGTTATACCCAATTTTCCAAATTGCAAAGTTATTTCCTACAAGAGGCACACACACTAAGGATTTTCTCCACTGGGTACCAGTGCAAGCCAGATCTGCTGCTTACACATGAGGTGGTACAGAACTGATGTGATAACTCATTTTTAAAGCCACTGCAAAATCCAAGGAACTGGCTGCCCGAAGAAAACTCAGAAGTTGAAGGGTTGGACTTGATGATCTTAAAGGTCTTTTCCAACCTAGCTGATTCTATGGAATTCCCTATGATTCTATGAAATACCCATTAAATTTTACACATGGGCACAAAGCACACCAAGTAAAACCAGCACAGAGAATTGCAGCAACAGTAGAGCTTCCAGTCGTGTCCTTCCCTCGCTTATACCTATTGCAGTGACCCCACCTAGGAGCAGATCTCCATACCTAGTCGCTCGGTCTGCATCTGTAAAACAGTTCAGGGAATACTCGCTGGACCTCAAGCCAACTAGCACAGCACTGCTCACATGCATATGGATGTTCTCTCTTGTCCCCAGGACAAGGTGGTACCCTTCAAACACTTAGTAAGCGGTTACTGGCCTGTGCCCAGGCACTGCCTGCGAGAATGACAGCTGGCTCCCACTAAAACTGTTCTTGGGACCACACTAACTAATGAGCTGCACAGCCTATTGCATGGCAATATTTACGCTAATTAAGGGCCTTATTAATACTGTTACTATTACCTATGCAATCCTATGTTCCACCTCAGTGCAGAGCTGAGGATGAAATGGTGTTTTGTACAAAACTAAATGAGCCTCCCAGTACTGATTCAGAAAAGGACCTGAGTTTTATCCAATATACAAACTAGGAGACTGTGAGATCAAAAGACTATACAATTTACTTCCATGAAATGGTAGTAAAGAGCCACGAATCAGGGATGGGACTCCTGATTCTTACTGCTCATATTTAGCTGCGGGACTATCTATGATGTTAAATTATTCATCGTTTCTCACAGGGAGGGCAGACATGCACTCACAAGAAAAGCTGTGTGCAAGAAAAAGGGTTATCAAAGTATTCACGCACCCTCTCAAAAGAGTTAGCTAACTGACAAAAATATGCTGCCGTAACACATTTTCACGTGTAGGTAGCAATTCTTTTCTACATCCCAGGGCTGGAATCCTGTGTGGGGAAAACTGAACTGCTCAGTACATGTAGAAGACAGGCCTCATTAACTCCTGGACATCTTCTCATTTCTTGGCCATAAATCCTATTACCTTGTATTACAAACTGCCATAAAACTCACAGATAAAAGATAATTTATGCTCAGTGTACAGAAGCTAATGTTTCTGTACTCCTGAGAAGCACACAACCAGAAAATGAGAAAGTATGTATGTGAAACCTTAAGCCATTCATATTGAGCATGACTAGCATGATAAACATGACTCTAAGGGCCTAATGCTCTTCAGCCAGGGTATATTCTAATGGTAATTGATATTACCAAAATTCCAAGCATAAAATGTACAGACTGTTGCATAAAATATCCTGCATATAAGGAGTGATTACTCCTTATTAAGAAGTCAAGCTTTCCTCCCTCCCCCACTACAGAAAGAAATATGATGGCTATTCAGAACAGAGAGACTTCTTCAGAGAGACGACTCCTTTTTTTTCTTTTTTTCTTTAATTCCAATCATCACATTAGAAAATGCTCCAGGCCAAGCATCACCTCCTGGAATTCTTACACGGTCTCCCTGTTTCTGACTCCTGTCTTCAGGCTTTGGCACTGATTTTAACTGTGGTGGTTACCTGCTAAAAGAAGTATTTTGCTTTAATGAAGACTGAGCAAAAGATGCATTGCATTTAGGCTGCTCGTCATTAACTTTCCCTTCCCATCCAGATGACAGAAAATCTTTCACTGTCAACTTAAAACTTCTGTAGTTACAAAGTATGTTCTCATTGCTTACACCTTTGTAATGGATAGGAACCTAGCTGAGAGTTGATTCCCTCTCATGACTGAGACACGTAACAAAGTATGTTTTTAGTCACAGTGTATTCGGTAGAGTATACATGTTTATGTTCATCGTGCCCGTTTCTCGGAAAGAGGCAGGAAAACAGAGGTGTGCAGCTGGTCTATCACCTGCACACTTGGCCACATCGGGGCACCTGGACAATCCCCTCAGAGGGGACAACGGTGAGATCATGAGAAACTGCACGGCCCCACGAGTAAACGATCAGAGATCTGGCACAAAGCCACTTGTGTTTCTAAGGGTATAAAAGCAGGACCCTCTTGTGGCCATGAGAGAAGCCTCACCTACGGGTGGACACACTGCACAGGAACTTTCCAAATTACCTGAGACTCCTGGCATAGGCTGCAACGGGGCTTCCCAGCTGGAAGTGTGGGCCTGGATGATGCTTCGGTGGTAACTGGTGATGTATTTCTTCTTAATCTCTGTTCTTTCTATGCAGTAATGATTTAATGCATTGCTAACCTTTTTCGGTACTTATAACCTCTATCTCTGACTTGCTTTATTGTACTTATTCACTATATAGAGAGATTTACCTAATTCACATTAGCGTGCTTGCTTTAGTGTGCTTATTGGCTTTTTAGTGTGCTTGTTCAACAAACTGTGCATATTATACAGCTAGCGTGTGGTCATTTTGTGGCGTACCCTGTGTGTCAGCAGAACAGTTTGGCATAGTTGGCAGGATACGAAACAAAATGGCATTTTTTAAGACAAAGGAAAAGGTTCCTAAGACGGTGGAGCTGGATATCCCTGGCTGGGAACAATTACCTTATCGTAACATGGCTGCTGAGTGGTTGTGTTATGGTTTATGCCAGAACTGGGACTCCTGTTTGAATGAGGCAGAACCTCCTGATGTACTTAAATGTTTGCAAAAAATTTCAGTAGGAAAAGGAGAGGAATTAATTGCTCTGGGAAGACAGGGGTGGATTCTGCTGGCTGCACACCGAAAGCAGCATCAGCGGGGAGAGCAAATACAGAGGGAGAAGATGGATTTGGAAAAACGAGTTTGTGAATTACAGGGGAAAACTGTTATGTTACAATGCCAAAATCTATTACTAACTTATAAATTGGACACTTATCAAACAGTAGCAGAAAAAGGAGCTGTTCGGGTTGCCCAATGTAGATATAGAAAACTAAGAGGTCAAGTAAACCAGCAAAAAGTGCATGCAGTGACTGCAGAGGCAGGAAGGAATGGGGACCCTGAGAAACGGGATGGAGATGTGTGGGATTCAACACATTTGGACAGTAGTTCAGAGGGTGAGGTGCTTTTTGAAGCAAAGCCAAACAAAATTAATGACATTTTGGACAGGTTCAAACAAAAGCCTGAAGAATCTCTGCTTTCTTGCACCGTCAGGTTGCATGATTTAGGGGCTTTGGGAGTTAAACTGGATCCAGACGATGCTAAGAAATTTGTAATGTTAAGCTCCGACTCATTAGTTCATGACGCCTTCCGAGGCACTGAGGATGAGACTCATTTATTAGCAGTGGTGGTGGAAGGTTGTAACAGAAAATACTCCACTGAAGGGGAATGGCCTGGTGAAGATCAACATTGATATACTTTATGGGATTGTGTTCAGCATGTTAAGGAGGAGGGGATGAAGACTGCTGTTTTTGTCAGAGCTGCAGACGCTATGCTGCAAGCTCCACTATCAGTTCCAAGATTATTAGGACTGCACCACTGGCATATAAAGGCATTATGGTGACTTTATTGAGAAATGAAGCTGGAAACCCCATAGGACAAATCATAGAAAAAATCCAGCAGTTAGGAGATCTGGGGAAATGGGGCCCCATCCAAAATACAACAGGTGATAACTGGAGCGGCAAGGTAAAAGAGAATCGACTCTCTCAGAGAGATATGTTTGCTGCCTTGCTGGAAGATGGGATGGCCCGAGATAAGATTGATGGGGGTTCCCACCAATGAAATATGGAGGTTGTACAAGCAACGTGGGTTGCATAAATCTGTGAAAAGGGTAAACAATTCAAGCTCAGACAAAGTTGATGACATGATGGATGAAGCAATTCGACCTTCTGCTCCCCCCTTCCAGCCTCAATGGGACAGTACACTTACCAACAGAGGGCCCCCAGTTGGCAAGTCAACAGTTCCGGGGGATGAAAGGGGATGGGATCAGTAAGTACACTGATCTTCATCTGTGGCTGGATGTTAAAATGTTAAAACAATTGAGAGAATTAAAAATGGACTGAGGTGAGGGCCAAGCTCCAGCACAAGGATGGGCAAGGACAGACCATCACCCTCATGCAGAGCTCCAAATTCATTGGAAAAATAGATCCTGTCAAATGGTTAAGGTCCTCGTTAATACTGGAGCAGAGCCCCCTTTAATTTAGGGCAATCCTAAAAAAGTTGAAAGGGCTAAAGTTCTGATTACAGGATTAGGTGGCAAACAAATTGAAGCAGTACAGACAAAAATTGAGACGAAAACTGTCACTCTGCCAAAACAAACTTATTCAATGATGATTGTTCCTATCTCTGAATATGTAATTGGAAATGACATTTTAAAAGGATTGACTTTATGCTTATCTGATGGTAAGTATTCATTCGGAACAAGGATATATGTCTCAGCTCAGCCAGTTCTAGTTGAGAAAGTTAAAATGCCTCCGATACAACTCCCATCTGCCACCAAGGTAATCACAATGAAACAATATCGTATACCAGGAGGACATGAAGAGATTTCACAGACTATTATTAGATATTGGAGTGTTAAAACCAACATCTACTGCCTTTAATAATCCTATATGGCCTGTTAAGAAGAGCGATGGGACATGGCGAATGACAGTGGACTATAGGGAACTTAACAAGAACAGCCCACCACTAGCAGCTGTGGTACCTGACACAGTTACTTTAATTGAAAAAATACAACAGCACCCTGGAACTTGGTTTGCAGTGATTGATAAAGGTAATGCTTTCTTTACAATACCCATTGCTGAGGAACATTGGGATCAGGTCGCTTTTACTTGGCAAGGTAGGCAGTATACATTTACCCGCAGTCCCACCCTCTGCCACCGAATTGTGGCAGAACACTTGGATGAATTGTCATCGCCAAAGGAACTACAAATGGTACATTCTATTGATGACATAACGATTCAGGGAGAAACTGAGCAAGAAGTACAAGAACAATCAGAATTAGTTGCAGCATATGAAAAGTAAAGGCTGGGAAATTAATCCACACAAAACCTGCCCAAACTGTAAAATTTTTAGGAATTCAGTGGCACTGTGATCATTGGGAAATATTGCCCAGAGCTAAGCAGAAGATTTTAGATTTTGTTATCGCATGAAGTAAAGTGGAAGCTCAGCGATTTATTGGCTGGTTTGGCTTTTGGCAACAACACATCCCTCATTTGGGGCAAATACTTGCTCCATTATATAAAGTAACGCTAAAGAAATAGGAATATGAGTGGGGAAATGAGCAGCAGCAAGCATTCAAAACAGCTAAACAAGCAATTCAGCAGGCTCTGGACGTCTGGCCAGTACAGGCTGGAGAGGTGGAACTGAATGTCTCTGTACATGATAATTATGCCAACTGGAGTCTTTGGCAGAAGCAGGGTAGGAAGAAAGTGCCCTTAGGATTTTGGAACTGAAAATTACCTGAAGCTGGAAAAAGGTATACACCCTTCAAGAAGCAGCTAATGGCATGTTACTGGGCCTTAGTGGAAACGGAACAAAGGACAATCGGGCATGATGTGGCACTAAGGCCTGAAATTCCAGTAACGGAGTGAGTAAACAGGTCACCCAACACACACAGGATAGGACATGCTCAGGAAGCTGGCATAATTAAATGGAAATGGTATATCCAAGATAGAGCTAAAGTAGGGACTGGGGGAGTGGCAGCACTTCATGAGAGAGTTGCCAAAGCCCCTGCAAGTGAACCAGCAAATGTAGATCACCCGCATAGCAAACAAGAATCACCAGTAAAATGGGGAAACCCCTTAGACCAATTGACAGAAGAAGAGAGAAAGGATGCCTGGTTTACTGATGGGACAGCTAAATGTATTAGTGGGAAATGTTTTTGGAAAGCCATATGTCATGATTTAAGCCCAGCCAGTAACTCAGGACCATGCAGCCGCTCACTCACTTCTCCCCTTCTTTCCTCCCCCCGCCACTCCCAGAGGGACAGGGAGGAGAATGGAAAGAATGTAACTCTCACAGGTTGAGATAAGAACAGTCCAGTAACTACGGTACAATACAAAACCACTACTGCTACCACCAATAATAATAATGATAACGGAAATAACAAGGAGAGAGAATATAAAACTAAAAGAGGAAAAGGAAAAGAAAACACTAACCAGCAGTGATGCAAAATACAATTGCTCACCACCCGCCAACCCATACCCAGCCCAACCCGAGCAGCGATCTGGGCCTTCTGGGTAACTCCCCCCAGTTTCTATACTGGGCATGATGTGCTGTGGTATGGAATACCCCTTTGGCTAGTTTGGGTCAGGTGTCCTGGCTCTGCTTCCTCCCGGCTTCCCGTGCCCCTCCTCACTGGCAGAGCATGAGAGACTGAAAAGCCCTTGACCGAGGCAAACATTACTTAGCAACAACTAAAAACACCGGTGTGTTATCAGCGTTGTTCTCAGGCTAAAGTCAAAAACACAGCACTGCACCAGCTACTAAGAAGGAGTAAAATAACTGTTACAGCTGAACCCAGGACACTGTAGCTATAACCCATTCCAGTATAAATTCCAAGTCACTATGGGTGAAGGTAGAATTAGCCAGTATGCTGAATTATATGCTGCATATGCGGCAATTAAACAAGAAGAACTAGGTCAATGTCATATTTTTAGGGATTCATGGTCAGTTGCTAATGGTTTAGCTATCTGGCTCCCAACTCAGGCCAAGCAGGACTGGAAAATGCATTCCAAAGAAGTATGGGGGAAGGAACTATGGCAAGATATTTGGGCATTCCTCCAACTAGCTCGAATCACAGTGTTCCATGTAGACACCCACTGTGGAGTGTCTGGAACGCCCTGAAACGATGGTGTAATTCTGTTGCAGATGGACAAGCAAAAATCTCCGAAGTTGTGGTGGAAGACCCTCATCACGAACAGCAGATGGGTCTGGTCAAATGGGCACACCATAAATGCGGTCATCTTGGAGAGAAAGCCACTTACAGGTGGGCCCAGGACCACGGAATTGTGATAAATTTGGGTATCATTAAAACAGTGACAGCCCAGTGCCCCATCTGCCAACATACACAGCAAAGGACCATACCGCACGTAGTAAGAGGGCAACTGAATTAGGGAAAATTACCAGGGCAAATCTGGCAAATGGATTATATAGGTCCTCTGCCAGCCCATAGGGGCTGTCAATACGTGTGTACAGCCGTGGACACATACTCTGGATATTTAATAGCACATCCATGAGACGAGCAACCCAGGATAGTACAATCAAAACATTGGAATTGATTATTTTGTACCATGGCATTCCTTTGCAAATTCACAGCAACAATGGTTCACACTTTAAGAAACAGAAGGGACAACAATTTGCTGATACAAACAACATACAATGGATATTTCATTTACCATATTATCAACAAGCCGCCAGATTAACAGAACGGGTGAATGGCTTGCTTAAGGAACAGTTGAAGAAACTGGGGGGAGATAAATTAGGGTGGAGAGACCATTTGCCTGAAGCACTACAGATATTGAACAATAGACCCACTGGGGAAATGGAAACTCCTCTAATGAGAATGACTACTCCTAATTTGCAGATAAAACCATTAACAGCAGCAGAGACCCTCACATACTGGGAAATAAAGGAGAAAGCTTTAGCACCTTATTAAGTAATGCTCTAGATGCTGCAGGATCAGATTTGTATGCCTTATGCATGCACAGATTGAACACCTGAGGCATCTGTGCCATTGATACTGGTATTCGAGTATATATTTCATCAGGTTACTTTGGTTTGAAAGCCCCAAGGTCCACTTTGGCTATCAAAGGTATTCAAATACTTGGGGGCATCATCGATTCAGATTATCAAGGGCAGATCAAGGTGATTTTTTTAAATAGTGGAGATCGAGATATCTTAATTCGGCCACGAGACCATGTTGCCCAAATGTCGATTTTGCCTGTGATGAAAACACAAGTGAGAAAGGGGGAAGCCTCACAGATAACTACAGCTCGAGGGAACCGTGGATTTGGATCCACTGAGCAATTGAATAGTGGAGCTAAAACTTGGGTTCAAACACCCAACAGCCCACCCAAGCCAGCTGAAATTATTGCCACTGGGAAAGACAATGCAGTATTAGTGATTAAATCCAGACAAGAGAAATGGGAATATGTCCCTGCAAATAAATGTTATCTGACAGAATGATATGATTATGTTTTAGTTTTGTGTTTTACAGAAACTGTTTTATGGCCTCTTTGGGCGATGCCATCACCTCAGGAAGATACCTGAAAAGAACTGACATCTCGCTTGTGTGCTGGAGATGGAAGAGTGGCACCAGACTTTGCAGACAAGATAATTACACCTGTAATGTGAATGAACCTTGCCTTCGTAGCAAGTTCAGCATTTTCCTCAGGAGCACACACATGGCAACTAGTTTGTCAGAAAAACGCTACTAACAATTGTTTGTACAACACCAAATGGATTAAGATGTAGTAACTATAGCTAATGCTAATGTTGTTGCTATCAAATGTTGTAACCCTGTAACCTTTCTAGTTCTTATATTCACTGTCCTGATAGTACTGAGAATGTATACAACTTGAGTAGTAGTATTAAGGGATATAACTATAGCATTCCTCAGTGTGCATAATAGTTGTTGCACTCATTTTATTTACAATATGGACCTACTATCTATGGTACCAATCATGAGACATTGTGTCTCGTGTGTCTCCGTCATGATCGGGAATCAAAAGACCGAATGTAACGGATAGGAACCTAGCTGAGAGTCGATTCCCTCTCATGACTGAGACACATAACAAAGTATGTTTTTGTCACAGTGTATTTGGCAGAGTACATATGTTTATGTTCATCGTGCCTGTCTGTCGGAAAGAGGCAGGAAAACAGAGGTGTGCAGCTGGTCTATCACCTGCACACTTTGCCGCACCGGGGCACCTGGACAATCCTCTCAGGGGGGCAACAGTGAGATCATGAGAAACTGCACGGCCCCACGAGTAAATGATCAGAGATCTGGCACAAAGCCACTTGTGTTTCTAAGGGTATAAAAGTGGAATCCTCTCGTGGCCATGAGAGAAGCCTTACCTATGGGTGGACACACCGCACAGGAACTTTCCCAATTACCTGAGACTCCTGGCATCGGCTGCAATGGGGCTTCCCAGCTGGAAGTGTGGGCCTGGATGATGCTTTGGTGGTAAATGGTGATGTATTTCTTCTTAATCTCTGTTCTCTCCATGCAGTAATGATTTAATGCATTGCTAACTTTCTTCGGTACTTTACTTATATATTTCTAGAGTATACACTTATGCTCTATCTCTGATTTACTTTATTGTACTTATTCACTATATAGAGAGATATTTATCTAATTCACATCAGTGTGCTTGCTTTACTGTGCTTATTAGCTTTAGTGTGCTCATTTAATAAACTGTGCATATTATACAGATGTGCCCTCAAGTATTTGAATAGCTTTGACAGCCATATACATGTGCGGTCATTTTGTGGCATACCCTGCTGTCAGCAGAACACCCTTCCACAGAAGCACCTTGTTTCATTCCTGCTTTCTTTTTTTTAACTACTTGTTAAGGAATTTGACCTATACTGGAATTCATTTATCTAAACTTAGATACCTACAATGTATATCTATCTAGATTCCAGCCTACCACCCAGTTTCTCCCCAGAGACAACTATTTATGGGGTGCAATACTCCCCACCTTTTTTCTCTTCTCCACCTCTCAGCACAGCTCATCCTTACAGGTCAGAAATTAATATAGAAGTTTAATTCCTTCTAGTTTTCTTCACTTTCCATGCCAAAACATTTTTATCAATATGGTTCAAAAACTTGCACTGTCTGTCTGTCTATTTTCCAAGAGGTGCCTCAGTACTCAACATGTCCTTACATACAGTACTTGGATAACTGTAGTGGCTGATGAAAAAGGAATTGCTATACCTGGTCCTCCTTGGTTGGTAGGCTGCAATGGATCCCAAATCAGGCACTGTCCTTGCTGTCTTCCTCTATCCCCCCAAATACTTTTAGCAAGTCTGTTTCCTAAAACAACGTGGACCCTTTAAAAGTGTGTTAAAAATGGATCCACTTCTTCTGCTGTGTCCCTCTATATCCACATTGTAGTAATGTCGAATACCTCTCTTTCAAAGCACTTGCTTATTAGATTTTTTGGTGTACTTAGATACCTACTCACACTTGTCCTCATCTTAGTTTCTTCATTAGTATTGAAAACTTTAGCAGCTTGAGTTGCTATTCTCCTTTGTATCCTTCCTAGGCCTTTCATGGGATTACCAGTTCATCTGCTCTGTACAAATATTTTAGCCTCTGCCTAGGCACACGGTAGAGAACCAATACTAGTCTTTCACTATAGAAAATGGAGGGCTAATGTTATTTTGAAGCAAAAACATGGTTATATTTTGCTCATATATTTTATGCAAAGAATCCAATAAAGATCAAATTCTTCTTTCCCCGAGTGAGAAAAGTTTCAGATCTACATTTTAGAGTAAAAGCAACATGCTCTTTACTTCATCATTTGTATTAGCGTTTGCATCTCAAAACCTTGCTTCATTTGTTGCACAGTTTCCAGACTTGCATTTCAAAAAATCAGTGGGTCTCCCACTGTGTTCAGCTCCCTCCTACCTTGACTTTAAATTACAAAAGGGAGAGAGGAAAAGAGAGAATATCATGACTGTGGCTGTTTGTAAGAGAAAAATATTACGATGTCCATACAAAGAGTACTTTCAAGCTTAGGATCCTCATTTCTTTCTGTGTATAAAATACTTGATTTTTATCTGAACAATGCAGGAATAATGTTATTATCTGGAGGTACCATGACAGTTGACTGAAGATGCTGACAGTGACAAGTTTAAACCAACAACGAAAAGCAATTTTGTGTCAAAGTTGGCATTAAGATTGTTTAAACAGCCTGCCCTCTCTATCTGCCCCTTATTTCTGTACATTATAAAGAGCCTGAAGTTCCAGAAGTCGGTTACCAGCAATGCAGACTGCCAGCCAGGAACGGCAGGGAAGAATAATACCCTGGGGAACTCTCCCCATCAACAATAAAGTATTAAAGCATTATTAAAAACAGAACATAAAGCAGTTTCCAGCAAGCCCAAACAATTAGCAACATCCCATTTCTATTTCAATGCACAAATCTTGATTTTTTTTTTTCAAGTCACAAAGGGTTGAATTATTCTTTGAAGACTCTTCTGAAAGCAACTTTAGGCATGGCATTACAAAGCCACTTACGGAAAAGATGATTAAAAGAAATAAGTCTTTCCAATCCAAATGAACTGGAAGCTAAATTGGGAATTCCCCACCTTACTTTTTCAGTATCTTCTTAAAAATATCCTAAAACTAATTTACAGTGGTCAGTGGAGTTCTGCACCCACAGATCAATCACAAGTGAGTTACTTCTCACTTCCAGATTTTAACCACAGTTATCCTTAAGCCCTCCTTCCCCCCTCACTCTGCTGCCTCTATCCATTTAGCTGTGCAAGCAATAATCACAGCCATTCCTTGTCTTGTTGCTAAATGAGCTCCTGTATCTACCATCTTTCCTGCAGATGCAGTACTTCAAAGTTGTTAATACAGCATCTGCCCATGTGGATTAATATCTATAATCTCACAGAACCTTATTAATGCTTTTCTCAAATTACAATGAAGTGTGGTGCAGGCTTTTGTCAAATTTATCAGTGAATGTTATTTGTTTTAATGAAATAACCTTTCCAAGATAAAATGGGAAAGTTAGTTAAGCTTCTAGAAACCCTGACATCAGGAAAAGATATTTCCAAACAAATGAATCGCTGTTAGAAAATACTCCTTGATGCTTAGATTTGCCTTTAATTTAAATCTTTAAAGGAGAAGCCCAGCAAGATCTTTTGTGTGTGTTGTCTTATGAATCAATAAATGGAATAACAGACCTGAAAACCCACAAAAATAACACATCTTAAATAAGTTCCCTTGTTGACACTAGCTGGATTCCCATCATAACGAACTGCACCACTTGGACCATATAAGAGCTCTGTCTGATGTGTTTGCCAGGAACTCCCTCATATCTTCCTTTTACATCTTTCTTTTGTTATTCTTACTGCAGACATCCTTATTGCTACTCAACATGCAAAAGGGCTGTGTGCTAAATTTAAACTTACTGGAATCTAATTTCAAAGTGTTGGGTTTTGTTTTCCATTTATAATCAAAATCCTGGATTTATCCAAACTGAGTTTTCATACTTTTTGGATTTCTCATTCCTCACCTTTTAAACAAATCTATCTTGAACAAATTAAACACAATCTTTTTAAAGGCAGGAATACAGAGCCCATCATTTGCTGTCCACTTCCCTGCAATATATTCTGTATTTAGGCTCTGACCCTACAGAATACAATTAAGAAAATGAGCATTTAATGGTGTAGGACCTACAGGGTCAGGATAGGTGGAAGGTCAGTTTTATTATGAAGTAACTTCTCGTAACACTTACAGGTTGAAGCAGGTAAATCAGTGAGCACTCCTGGATAACTATCACTGGAAAAGGCGTGATTTTTGTTGCATGAAAAAGCGTTTCCACTGATGCCATTATTTGGTCAAAGCGTCCTCCAAGTCCGCCCAAAGTCACAATCACATCGATCTAAAAGATAAAGCAAAAACATTCACTGAGAAAACTTTGAGGCATGATCTCTAAACGCTGAAAATCAACAATAAAATACTTGGGGGGAAAAAAGTAAGAAAAAGAAATAACTACTGACTATACAAAAGCAAATGTCAAATACAGTTATTTACTCCCATTACTGATAAATACCATTATGTGAGTTTTGAGGCTGACTATTAAACCTCAGTAAACTCATGGCCAACATGTGGTACTTTTGAAAGGGACATAACTCTTCTCCCTAAAATAGAAGCCAGTCTGTGCACGTACTTAACTGTCTGCCCTGAATATGCAGAGCCTATGATACATCACCCCACATCTAAGCTCCTCAGCTACATGTGGTGTATCTGAGCCTCAGTGTCCCCAGATCTTAACATCATTTCCGTATTGTCACAGTTTACAGAGTGAATAAAGGAATTTTCAGATTAGGGCCATTATATGTCGTTCTCGTTCCTGCCACACAGCATTTTAATGTGCAAGCACTTCCACTCAGAGGCTCTACTCAAGACTAAAAGACTACTGAAGTAGGAGGTTCCATTCCAAGCAACTGGGACATCATCTCTACCTGACTGCTTGCGATAGGCCAAGGGGTAGGACTGCTGCTGCTCTATTTCCTCTATCAAGACTCTGAACACTTTATTTCCTATAAGCAGAAAGGGAGTGTTTAAAAGCCTTGATTAAGAGCTTTTGGGTCCTCAGATAAAAGGTCACTGAGGGCAAAGTACTATTATTATTACTTCCATAACATGAATCAGTTATGTTCAGTAACTGTGTTTTAAAGAGCTACCACTGACTAAACCATATCTGGAGCCCTAATGCATTGCAGCTCTAAAGTCTTTAGAAGCTGCCTTGACAATTGCCATCTGGTGAAGTTTCCAGCTTTACAGGGCTTAAGTCTATGGCTACTGTAATTACATGAAGTTTTACTCAACCCAGGAGCCACATAACGGTGCTCTGTGTATCTACAATGATGTATTAATAGCATCAGCTTCTATTTTTATTACCAGGGCTAGAGCTTTATGATTCTGTTGAATATTGGTTTGCATGAAAATTAAGCTCTCTACCTTTGGTGAAGAATTATACCATTTTTCTCATTACCACCAGGAAAATACTTGAGAAGCCAGAACGGATCAATATAACACGTTATATTAGCAGCAAACACTGAAACAAAAAAACTATTCATGTACTGCAGACAGCATGTATTTTCTGTGCAGCTTACAGATGACACAGACCTAACATGCAACCAACAGAATACAAATGATAGGAATACGTACCCTTAAACAGAAGACAAAACAGCAAAAGGTAAAAAGCATGTGTTCCCAGCTAAGCCATAATACATTTTCCATTTTATTGATTCCAGAGTAGAAACAAACTGCTTTTGTTTGACTGGCGATGACTGTGATTTAAAAGGGTGGATCAATTCTTTGAAAATACTACTACTAAAAAGACCCCACCAACATCAGTTCCCCACCACACAACCAGCAGTAAAAATGCGCCCCACCCCAACAGAGGCCATGGGGAAAATCTGCTACATTAACCCGGAACCACAGTGAAGTTAAGGTAGCTCTGCAAAGGATCAGAATCTATATGTATGATGTTTTCCTTGTGAGCAATGGTACTTAAGCTTAAATATTAGCCTAGCCTAATCTTCAAAAAGCTGAGCAACTACTGTATAATTTCTTAGTATATATGTCTCGCCACACATGAACTTGTTTGTTTTGCCTTTGATGTTTTCTACAGTTTAAAAGGTAAGAATGAAGGAAACAGAGTTCCGCCTGACTTGTAATTAAAATGATGCAATAACATTCAGAGCATGTCGTCTTTTCTTTATAAAATGTCAGTATGTCACAGAAATCCTGCTCTTGTTATTCACACGTGTACTTATTGAGAAGTACAGGACCTATCTCAAACAATAAAGTGCTCAGTGACTGCAGCTTTTTCTGATAAAGACTGCCACAGTACGAGAAGTCCTACTCCTTATTCAACAGCAACAGGATGCCACAGTACTGCACGTTGAAGAGAAGTCCTACTCCTTATTCAACAGCAACAGGGAAGTGGGTTGTTTCCCAAAAGTAAGAAAATAAAATCAACCTAGCATTGAGTAGATCTATTGAAAAGGTATTCATACAGCAAAGGTTTGGCATTGTGGTATGTTGGAAGAAGGCTACTAAAGGTATTTGAAGAGAGAATGTAGTATTATTTAGGGTTTGCATGGATTGTGAAAATGAAAAACATAACATGACAGGTTCACAAACAAACCCAGCTGGAGTATGAGAGGAGCAGACAGAGAGAAAAGCTAGAATTCTGCATGTCAGGTTGACAGTCCTGCTCTTCACTCAATACTCTCGGCAGCAGTGATAGGCATCCTGACATTGTAGGACTTTTAGAGCCTCTATCTGTATACACACTCTGTTTATTTAACAAAAATACAGAGAGGCTAAGGCTAACAGAAACCTCGAGAGCCTTTTCATCCTAAAGCTATCAGCTCGGTTAAAAAAAGCCACAGCACAAAAATCACAAACTAACAGAAAAATCAGCTCCTTTCCTGCAATCACTGCTCCTCTCACTCTGCCATGCACTTAAGAAAACAGACGTGCCATGAAAGCACATACACAACTCTCGGTCATTCCAGAACCTAAGACAAAGCAAATACCGGAGTACAGAACATTTATATATTCCCACACTACAGACAAGAAAGGCCATTCATTTTTCTACTATGATTTCCTGTGTAACACAGGCTACAGAATTATAGTGTTACTGCTAGTCAGCCCAGCAGGTAGCATTTGACTAACACACTGTACTTCAATTGAAATGTCCATGCTTCACTTAAATGCCCTGTCACCAGTGCCTTTACACAATTTGTTTTCACACAGTGTCACTCATATCCTGAAAAAAAGGTTATAAAATCCTAAATAACTACAAAGAATAGCTTGGATCATTGCAGGCACAGTGTAGAGGGCACCATATTCTCTTAGACTATCTATATATAACCTGACTTAAACATATTGCACAGCATCTTTAAAAGCTATCAAGCTTTAATTTAGAAACAGTTGAAGATTTAAGAGTGGGATTCAATCACCTTTAAATGATACAAATATGCATTACTATCTCTTGAAAGAGTTTTAGGAGTCACTACCAAACAGCAGGGCCGTTTGGAAGGAGAAGGGAAGCATAAAAAAAGACATTGTGCTGGCATTCAGTGATGTATTTTTGCCTTCTCCTCTAAACTATAACTTACAGGGTGCAGTAACCAAGGGGAGCTAATGAGCATCACGTCAGAATGAAGTTGCTTAGGTTCCTGCTTCCACTCTCATAGAAACTACTGAAATGGACAACTTGCTGTAAACTGTTTGCAGGCTTGCTAAATGCTATCTTTCTCTGAAAATTGGTCCAAGTGGCATTCCTGCTTCTGGTATGGATGGGTTAAATACAAAGAAGATTTTCAGTATAGGAATGAGGAAGATGTATTTAAGGAGGATGGTGAAAGGACACAGGAAGCTGGGAACTGCCTGGGGTGAGTGAAAACATTGCAGTATCTAGCATCACCATGACAGCTAAGAGCAAAGTCCAAGGCTCAAACTGACAGCAAAGGATACCCATTTTTTTCAAAACAGATTAGAAATCCTCTCCCCACGGTATGGGTAGGGCTCTGGACAGACAGACAACTTAAAGGTCTTTCTTCCACAAGAGCTGAGTTTCAGCCAGAAAACCTGGAAACAAATACGCCTCACTGTCAAGAGAGGTGGGTAGGTTAAAGTGAACGCATTTACTGAAACAACCACCAGCACTGGATGAATTGTGAAAAAGACCTCCCCTAAAGCAAAAAGGGAAGGCAACAGTAATCAAGATGTTGTAAAAGCTCTGGAGCCATGAACAAACCCTCCCTCTCTCTGAGACCATCCACTACTAATACCCAAGATATTTCTATGCCAATTACAGATCAGATGTTGTGTCTGCTTTGAAAATAGCTTCCTTTTATCACCTTCTCACTTCACTGGTATCTTTTCACAGCCTTTCTGAATACCCTACCATTCATAAGCCTATTCCTCTAATTTAAAATTTTGGGGCAATATGATATAGAGAATAAAATTATTGTATTAACATGCAATAAAGTATATTAGATGCTGATACATGTATATTGAAGTATATGCGGAAAAACAATCAAGCAGCAATGTGAATGCTGTATTTATTACTGCTTTATCACTTTCGACACTTTATCAGTTTTGACTAGTTTAAAAGAAAAGCATTTTTTCCTTCAGAAGGCAATTCTGTCAACTCAAGATGTGGTTTGAAAATCGGGATATATCCTTTCTGGTCTCTGCCTCAGCTTCAGTACTGAACACTTTAAAATACAGCAAGCACTTTCCTTGATAACAAATGAGCCAGATTAGATTTCATCTCATTCTACCATAGTTGTATTAGGGCTCTTGTGCTGGCCAGGTCACAGTCATTTTTTTATATCATCCACAAAATAGCAATGTAAATTTAATGAACTATTAAAATCCCAGAACCCAACGATAAATATATAGCAAGATATTGTCCATTTTAGTTGATTATACCAGCTCTCTAGCTCAGGGTTTTATGGAAAAGGTATGGCATTCACTTCCTACAGGAAGGATATGCCCAGCCACACAGCAGCATCTCAACTTTGCTCAGGTAGAATCCTCTTTAGCCAGAATTCACTCATAGCTTCAGTCTTCTGCCTCTTCACAGGAACAAGACCTTTCAGCTAAAGGCTGCCATCCTGTCCATGCACCTGAGCTGATAACCTTCAATCAGCTTCCTTGTCACCTCACGATTCCACGAATCTTTGTATTATATTGTAACAACTCTACAAATCCCACGTGAACTGCTGAACCCCGAGCAATCTGGATTTGACTGCCTGGTCTTGTGCTGAATATTCCTTATGACCTTGATCGAACAGGGCTCCCTGTGCCTCACTTAGAGTGGGGACAGCAGTAACTCCCACTCTACCACAGCCAATCAGCCCGAGCACAGCTCTACAATTGGTGCTGCATGTGAGATCAGGGTCATTGAAATCCCTTATTGCCTCAAACTTTCTGGGTAAAGGGCTTGTCCCTACTCCAGACTGCTACCATGCTGTTGTAAGTAGGCAAAAGTGCACTAAAACTCTTAGAGCAATCAGTCCACTGAGGCTTTGGAGGAAAATATGTGCCGGTTTTGACCCCAACACATATATTCTGCGCTGAACAAGGACTCCAGAACAATCAATTGTGTGTCTTCTGAAAAATCATAAAATCTTTATGTCTTTTAAAACAGTATGAAAAGACATTCACAAGCATCAGGGTAACCTTTCTGTGCCCACAGCTGAACCACTGTAATCCACAGTGTGTACTGCGTGCATCACGCCCATGGAAATGTAAAACCAATCACTGTAAACTATCATAGCCCTAAGAAAGCAAGCCCGGGATTTCTGTTAGCAGCAATGCAAGAAGCCCTCAAAAGATTGTGCTAAAATGGTCTAGAAAATCTCTTTAGTGATCTCATAACCACTCGCATCTAGTGCCAAAAGCTGTGTTTGGCACATATTGTGTTTTTAATTTCTTCACATACTGCCTCCAGGAGTTAAAAACAGGGGAAAAACTAACTGACTATAAACTCCCATCAACGAACAACTCAAAGGAGGAAAAAAAAAGATGCTATCTTCTTCAAGAGAATATGTTCATTGTGAGCTTTCTATTTCACATTTCACTTAACTCTGTCAGTCTTTACTGAAGTAGCTTTCCTTCCCCTCCCTCCCTCCAATTTCCATGCTATCACAAGATCAGCGGGACAACACAACTACAACCCTGCAACATCCCTCCCAGTAGGAACCGTGCCATCCCACACTCCTCAACTAGAGCCAGCCTGCAGCCTGTGCTAAAGGTTAAATCAGTTCCACAGGGGCAGAAGGTGGGAAGGGCACTGCACAGGCTTTTAGCTGTGAAGTCTCTCCCTAAAAGCCTCTGTTATTCCCCCAAAGGGATACAGATCACAATCCGGATCAGGCAGCCTTACCTGCACCGCAGCTCCTGCTGCAGCATGCTGGCAGAGGCAGTCTTGTACAGGAAGGTCCCTGGCTACTCCAGACCTGAAGGATCAGTTTTGCCTGCTAGCCCACAAAGAGGATACATATCCCAGGACATGTATCGATGAGAGCATGCATGCCTTTGCACAGCTCCATGAGCCCTGACAACTCTTTGATTTCCTTTACAGTCCTGTGGTGGGTTAACCTCGGCTGGCAGCCAGGCACCCACCCCAGCTCCTCCCTCACTCCCTTGCCTCAACAGGAGAGGGGGAGAAGGTAAGATGACAAAGCTCATGGGTCGCAGCAAGGTAACTGTTAATTACCGGTTACCATCACAGCTAAAACAGATTCAACTTGAGGAAGTAAATTTAACTTATTACCAATTAAAAATCAAGTTAGAGAGGAAAAACAAAGACAAAACTAAAGCCATCTTTCAACCACTCCTTTTTTTCCAGGCCCAACTTCATCCCTAGCTCCTATATCTCCTCCCTCCGCATGCAGCACAAAGGAACGGGGGGCTGCGATCAGTCCATACCCGCTCCTCTCTGCCTCTCCTTCCTTCTCATGTTGTTCCCCAGCTACAGTGTGGTGTCCTTCCCGTGGGGTACAATCCCTCAGGAGCAAACTGCTCCAACGTGGGTCTCCCACAGGCTGTAGCTCCTGCCACAAGCATGGTCCTGTGTGGGCTCCTCGCCACAGGCTGTAGCTTCCTTCAGGGCACATCGACTTTCTTTGGCACAGGGCAGTGTGGATTATCTGCTCCACCACGGTCCTCAGTGGGCTGCAGGGTGGACACCTGCTCCAGCGCGGCCCGCAGCTCCCTCAGGAGCTCCCCACCGGCTCCCTCCGGCGGGGACCCTCCGGGGAAGCGCTGCGGGGGGCGGCGGGAGCCCCTCCTGCCGCTCTGCCCTCGGGGCCGGCCGGGCCGTTCCTCACCCTTGTCCCCTCAGCGCTCCCCGCCGGGCAGCGCCCGCCCTTCCTCAGGCGAGGGCGCTGGGCACGAGGCGCCCGCCCGCGGCTGAGGGGCTGCGCTGGGCCCGCCGAGGGGGCCGCTGGGGCGGCGGGAACCGGCTGGGGCCGGACCAGACCCGCCTCCCTCAGGCAGACCCCGGCACAACACCCGGGACAGGTCCCTTCTTCAGCCGAACTAATGACCCTCACCGCCTAACTCGTTGTTATTTCTGCTTCTCCAGAGACTGAGGAGAACATGAGTTGTGCCTCAGCCACGCAGCTCCCTTCCCACCACACCTGTGTGAGGTTTTGTTCCAGCTCCTGCCCACAGGCGGGTCTGGGAGCCTTGGAAAGGCTGCAGAGGAGGCTGAACAAACCTGTGGTGTTTCAAGGCAATAGGGCAGATTTTCTGTAAATAAGGGTCACCATATAAAACACTTTCAGCAGCGCACAGGTGCTTATACCCAGATGAACACAAAAAGTTCCAACACTGTGGCAGGTGAGATCTTTTGCTGTGACTTCCTAAACCAGATGCCTCTTTTCTTTAAAATTAATTTTCCGCCTATTTTTATTTCCATTCTGTCAAGTTTAGGTATCAGGTTTTAAGGAAAGAATCACAGGGAAAACAACCCGTACAAAACGGTCTAGTGTGAGGCATCCCTGCCCATGGCAGGGGGTTGGAACTAGATGATCTTAAGGTGCTTTCCAACCCAAACCATTCTGTGATTCTATGAAAATACAGAAAATGGAAAAATCTCCCATTTGCATTAAAGGGCGATGCTGGTTGTTTATTTACTTCATCTGGAAAGAATTAATGTCTCAGGCGCTTTCCCTGCATATCTTAACATTTAGCAGTGAAGTCCATATGAAGGATGCCACAAATAACACAGAGCTGCGGGGCATCCTCCCTCTCCGGCAGCAGCGCTGCAAAGGACATGATTGCAAGAGGCAGTTATGCCTAACCAGGGTGAGATGTTAGCTGTGCTATTTAAAAAGTTTAAACTTGAGTTCACACAGGTCTGAAGATCTCCCAATAGGTCCCCACAGAACAGTAATATTTTCAGCTGGTCTGAACATTAGTCTTCATGACGAACAAGGGGATAATAGCCTGTCCTATTATACTCAAGGGACAGATATATAAGATCTGAAACTAAAGTCGGAAAATGTTTCCGGTGTCTCCCAGGCCCTATTCTGCAAATGGTTCCTCTTACGAGTGATTTCACTGAATACTTGGGCAGTACAGAATGAATTTCTTTTTTATTTTTCCATGGGAGTGCAGATCTGCAGAAAGAAGTCTTGAATTTGTTTCTAAGAGGTTGGAGATCTTGTGTTGAAGGAAGTAGGTTAGGATCTTGGATGTCAATTTTCCTTTTCAGAGTAGGTTCAGTATTTATAGGAGGTAAGCTAAACACAGCCTGAATAATGTCAGACTACACCCATTACAGCATCTCTTTTATTTTTCTACACTGTCCTCTAGACCATATAAATTTAGCCATGCGCTTAAAAAGAAATGAGGCATGATTTCTTAAACTGGAGGCGCTTGTGAAGCTGTAAACATTTTATGCACACATTTAATTTGCACAAAATATTGAGCTTTAATTGTTCAGTGCTTAGTTATGCAGTTGTTTAAAAGGGAAGCTCGATGGGTTTTTTCGGCAAGCTGAAGCGACCATCCCCCTGAGTCTCCTCCTTAGCAGTGACAAAGTCAAATTAAAAGATAGCTGATTAAAAACAGTGTGAGCATCAGAACTGGCAAAGCCTGGCTGACAGTGCAGCTCTGCTGTGAAGACCTTTCAGTCCCTACCTCTGCTGAGCTTGTGCTACTGCCATTTTAATGGTGGGAATACTATAGGGAATACTCTGAAAAGGTAGACTGACATCCAAGATCCCAATCAACTTCCAACAAACAAAAATCAATGCATTGTCCAGAAATCCCACTCTGCTTCTGCATTTTTTTTCTTTAAATTATCTTCATAGACCAGATACAGGCTCCAGTAGAGTATACAAGGACTACACAGGAAAATGTCTCATTATGTGACATGCTGTGTTCTTGTAGACATCCATTTTGCATGAAATTATTCTAAAACAAAGATATTCAGTGTGTCTTGATGCCCACAGCTGTAGTGGAACAGGTAGACAGCCTGCTTCCTTTGCATGAAATTAGGTTGTTTGTCTTTGGGAACCGCGTAGTTCTGATATCCTATATTAGAAGAAATGTATTTTGCCATATCTGTACAATGGGAAACCTCAAAATAATTCAACAGTAGGAAAGACAGGTTAGATGCTACATTCCTGGAAGGAGCATTTGGACCTTAGAGTCAAAATAGTCATCACTCAAGGATATGTCTGTACACCCTTTAGGAAGGATTTATTCCTGTTGAAAGTTATGATGAAATTCTACATTCTATAAGTGGGGATTTTCAGGAAACACTTCAGATCCATTTGTTTCTGACAGGTTTTCTGAAGAAGATTACTATTAATAACTCATGAAAACCTTTTGATACAGCACTTGACAGTATAGAAACCTTTTCATTACACATATTTAACTTCTCCTAAAATAAATCTCATTTACATTTTCTATTCTCCTCCTGTGAGGCATTAAGAAGAAAAACTCAACAGTGCCACCAAAATGAAACAGGTTCATTCTTAGCCCTGCCTCCTGTATGGAATTTGGAGGTAGAGCCACAAACTTCAAGGTCCTTGTAAAAGCTTCACACTCCAGTTCCGTACCAGCTTTGGTATCTTCCAGGCTGCCTCTCCCCCTGTTTATGGTATTTAGTTACTTCCTTGTTCCCAAACCCTTATAACAGCCTGTCCTCATTCCTAGCCTTTCCTTTAAAAGTCACTCCTGCTACTGTTCTGGGTATCCAAAAGTTTTCAGAAAGGAAAACAAGTAGTGATCTGGCATGAAATGTCCTGATTTTCATTTTAGAGTATTGTCTCTTTTCCTTCAGGGTCTTTTTCTTCGTGTGAAGACAAACAGGGGTGCTTAACCTGTTTGAACACTGCATAGCTGAAGGTGGTACATGAACATCACTGTCTTTTCTTCAGCACTTTATAAACCCAGGACTTGGCTAACATTATGTTTAGTTTAGCCTCCCTCAACTGAGAAGAAAGCAGACTGATTTGATGCCTTCTTTAAAAAAGCAAAGAGAAGAATGCTTGCATTCACTTAAAAGAAGTAATATCCTAGACTGCTGATAGATTGAACCTTTAAAGTGTAATTCTAAAATGGAAATGTTAGTACAGTATCCCTTTACTGCAAAGGGTTTTTAGGAAGAGTTGGCTTGGATTTCTTCACTTTTCATCTTGACACTGATGCTTTCATCAATTTAAACACACTAACATTAAACCACTAGAAGGCATGTAGGTTTCAATAAAATTCATTTTTTATATCTTCAGCCCATATAACCAAATGAGCTGCTTTAACTTTTTTTTAAGCAGAAAAGATAATAAAGTTAAATGAAAAGTCCCAGAGTTTAGTTTTAAGACTAAATGGTATTTTAGATGAAAAAGAAAGCAGAGTTTGTAACTGTGAGATAAATATAATAGCTTAAATCTATCTTTACATTATGAGGATTCTTCTTGGAACTCCATAATTGATATACACACTTCCACTTCTCACTGGCGTGAGCTGCAATAAGCTGCCTGTGAGTCAAACCAGGGACACTGTTATGAAAAAAGCACTTGATGTAGACTGGGAATAGGAGGATCCTCCCCAGCTGTACCACTAGCACGCTGGGAGGCTGTGGACAAGTTGCTTCTGTATTTCTGCTCTCCAGTCTGCAAATTGAAGATAGTAATGTTCACTTTTAATGCAAGATGTGTTGATCTCTAAGTAAGAGATATTGTAAGCATGCCTACCACTTCGCCAGTTCAGTTGTTTTCTTGAAATAGCTTATGTTACATGAGAGAAAATTAAGAAAAGAAAGTAGAACCAGACAGAAATTACTGTAAATAAGTTTACTTGAAGGTCTTGGAATGAAGAAAGGAAAGTACCCACATAACCACAGAATGGATAAAATAGTGATTAAAGCGGTAAAGCAAAACGTGCACACCTAAGTGTTCAATAGACCATAAACAATTGAAAAGAAACACACAGCAGAAATAAAGACAGAATTATGAAGACATTAAAAAAGCATCATATAAGGCCAGGAAGTTATAATGCAAGAAAATGTGTGCGTTTATATACACACATGTGCGTGCATACTCACAGTCATGCAGAAAGAGAAAGAAATATCTAACAGCCTCTAGGTTGGAAAGAAACTTCAGGAGTCACATTCTGTTGGTGGTGTTTCACTGCTTCACCCATCCAATACAATGTGATTCAAAAATGAATTAGGGCTGTGGAGAGGGAAAATTAAGACTGATTCTAACTTGCACATGTAAAGGGTACTGCTTGTTCGAACATTCACTGCAGTATGTAATTACTGCTTGTTCTAATATTCACTGCAGTATGTAATTATAAATACATATAATTAGGTGACTTAGATTATCACAAAATGACCCCAGTGCTGCTTTCTGCATGACTTGGCTATGCAACCAAAATATGCAATGGAAACCAGAAATGAGTGACCCTGAAGATTCAGAAACTATTGTAAGAAGTTTTGTTTGAGACATAAGGAAAAAGCACTTATGAATTTGGTTAATTATTCTAGAAGACAGATTTACAGATAACAAGGTGGTTTTCTTCCAGATTTGCATCTCAGTTGATTGTCAACTCCAATTGCATCTTTTCTTACGGTAAAGGCATTTCTAAGGCCTTTTCTCAAACTGAATTCTCCAACAACTAGTAAAATCTAAACTTAAGTTTGCAGCCTTCTCTCCAGTGGGGGCACTGAGTGTCTATCTCACCTTCGCTCCCACTCAGGTGACCTCTGAGAAAGCTGTTGAACATGATTATCTTTCACTACTTTATTCCAATATCAAACGCTATTTGGGTGAGCAGGAAGGGAGAAGAGGAGGAGGATGGAGGTGCAGAGCCGTGGAAAGTAAATTACACAACCTTAAATTCCTTTGGAACAAATTATTGCCTCCGTGCGTTCATGTGAGCTCAAAAAACTCCATGACATACAGCTTCCATAGAGGTGACTGACAGATCAGAGCAGAAATTTTATTCATTCAGTGTATCAGGTAAGTGATAACTTATTCTCTAACCAACAGAGAAACATCTGTTTCATATACCTCAGCTCCTTACAGTTGAATTTAATCCAGATACACTATGTCACAGGATTGTATATACATCGAATATAATTAATTTCCTAGTTTAACATATTGCTACCAAGAAAGAGCAGCAAACACAGCATGACTGTAGTATCAATATATTTTTTTAAAGATACTAAAGAGAGACTTTCCTTGTTTAGTAACTTTAACTATAAATCATAGGGAAACAGATTTGTGGTGTCTCTCTCATACTCCTCTTTGACAAGTGCTCTGGATAAGCCAGACAGTGGGTAAAAATCAAAGCTGGAGATATAAATATTTTTCCTGGAACCAGGAAGACATATTCCACCTAGTTAATACTCTCAGTTAAAAGGAAAGCTTTTATGATACTTCTTTCCGGAAGGGAAAACACTGTCATTGTGACACTGAAATTTGTACTTTGGGCCAAAAATGCCAATGCAGATGAAGAACCCCTTCTCTAATCAGTTCTAGATTTCAGATCCTGGACCTTCCTTTCTTCTCAACTGTATGTACTTCTTAAGTGACCACAGAATTCAATGGTAGCTTTCTTCTCTGAAGAAATTTGCATTCTCCTCAAACATTTTAGATCTATGGCTTGAACAGTCTGTTTGCTTACCACTTGACATTTTGTATGCCAGCATGTTACCCATGCAAATGCAGGTATTTAAAGAGGCTGGAGCTTCAGAAGGGCCAAGAGGCTGCATCTATAAACTGAGGCCAGTATAGGCTGCAAGCACTCAGAATCTCTGTGGTACTGGGAGACCAGGCATCAAGCTAAGCACTGCATTATAAGGACATCCAGAAGAATCACCAAGCCTTCTCCTAATGAATGATACCTAATACTCTGAAAATAGGCCAAATTGGAACCCAGACTAGTTATTTACACAATTGTGATACAGTTTTCGGCTCCATTTGCTTAAGTTTCACATATTTGCCTACATTGAATCAATGACTTCTTGGAACTCCTTATGTCAGAATATGAAGAAGACCAAAAATAGAAGAGCATGCTTTGCTAGTGTGCATAAATCAGCTCATAGCATCTCACTAAGGTTCTATGAAACAGACACTGCAAGCAAGCAGGAGGTAGGGTTTAATGAACACGGTACTTAACTTTAGAAAACATACCTGTGCTACTTCTTGCACCTCTGAAAAAACTCCCGATTGTATTTAAAGCACATCTTAGCTGTAACTGAACTGAAATCTTACGTTTAGTGCATTGGCATGAATTACTGCAGTTACACGCTGGCTTGTACTTCACAAAATATCAAGGATTACAATGCAGTATCCTTTAGCCAACTTAACAGGGCTTTACCTAGGAGAGTGATCAAAGAATTCAAAGTTTTATGAATAGGCTACTTATAGTTGAAACACATCTGTAGCTGTCATGTTCCCATTGCTTTTATTTTAACCACACATTGATTGTTTATTATAAAACCTCTTGTGATAGCTTAAAAAAAAAATCCCTCTATAGCAATAGCAGGGATTTGATAATGAACCGAATGCAGGAAACACTCAAGTTCTCCTTCATTCTAAGGGTAATTCTGTTAAGAGGGAAGCACCTTACTCGCCGAAGTCAGAACAAATCCTAGGTGGGTGGCTCATCTGTTCCAGTGGCACCCATTATCCTTCATGTCCTAGTTGGGAAGCTACCCCTCTATGCTCTTGTAATGATAAATTATAGGGGGAAAACCACTATCATATAAAGAGTTTCCTGACTCAGAGCCAGACAGGTAAGAGAAGTGTATAGAGAAATTCCTCTCTGTCTTTACTGATTGGGGAAAAAACCCCTGATGAACAATACATACAAACAGTATGTATTGAGGGTGGCAAGACGAGACACATTTGCAGATGGGCATTGTGCAACAGCACTCTGAAATGTCCCATATTTCCTTTAGAAGATCAAGACATTTCATAATAGCTTAAGCAAAATCAGGTTAATTATTTATCAGCCTGGAGTGAGGAGAGTAAAGAAAGAGGAAGTGGTATTGGCATTTCCATCTCTTGCTGCTTTGTTGAAGTACAGTGATCTCAGGAAGTCAGGCAATTTTCCTATCCTGCTACAAGGAAAATGGGAAAAGAGGAGGTTTACACATCTCCTTCCATCATGTAATGCTGTTTTCATTTTCTTACATGTCTATTGCCCTCACTATTGGTAAGAGGATGCAGCAGCTGTTTCCTCTCAATTCCTTTCACCTATAGGTACAGAGGGGAAGAGAGAGCTCAGCCCTTATGAACGACTACTTGATGAGGAGGAAAGGGCAGCAATCCCAAGAGCACATCTGCCATCAACTCATCCTGTTGGAAATACCCGAGGAATTTTAACTTCACATCTCAGAGAGACAAAAAAAAGCGGGCTTCCAAAACCAAACTATGGAATGGTAGGGGGAACACTGCCTCCTTTGCCTTCGAATGAAATGAGCAGCTGGCAACTCCATATGGCTCCTTTTAAGTTTAGTACACTGCTTGCTCTGCAAAGGTTCCTTTTGATTCCAGAGGAACTTTTTGCAGAAGGAGGTATTGCTTACCGTATGTAATGCTGGCAGGATTATTGCCTCCCCCCCGAACTCACCTTTGGGAAGAGGAAGGAGATGAACATCAAGGCTCAGTGTGCCAAGGCTTGAAAATATATTTACATGCCAAAGTGGGACTCTTGCTTTGAACACCAGCCACAACAGCTCTTCTGCACACTGGGTAGTTCATTAACAGAAATCAATACAAGCTGCCTTTTAAGAAAGCCAGCCCTTGTTCATTGACACACCGTGTAATTCCTCTTAGCAGAAGCATCAATGCTTACAAGGTGAGCAGTAAATTATGGCAAAACCACAGAATGGCAAGGCTACAGAAAACAGTTTCATTTCAGTGCAAACTTGAAAAATAAACCAAAATACAGCGAGAGGAAGAGTAATTACTAAGAACCAGAGACAAAAGATGTGTCGCCTTTACCTGGAGGCCCTTCTTCTCTATCTTCTTCTGGAGTATCTGAAGGCACTTGGTGAAATCTGTGAGGTCCTGATCCATCGTCTCAATTAGTTCACATCCCTAGTGAAGAAGCAGACAAATGGAGAGAAACCCCCCCAGTGTCAGTCATCTTTCAATTGCAAGAACTAATGTTGTCTTTGGTGAAATTAACTGCAGTCAACATGTCTTAAAGTCTCTGCATGGAGGTAAACAATGAAGTAAAAGACTGTTACCCTTACAGAGCCCAAAGACCTAAGTCCCAATTGAACACATTATTATGAAACAATGGTTTAATAGGCACATAGGTAGATATTCAAAACCTATCAAGTACGTTTGTGAGTTTGGATAAGTATGTTCTACGATGCTCTGCTGGATGGAGAAGTTTTGTTGTAGTGAGCCCCAGGTGATCAGGAAAATAACTGTCCTCTGCTGCTGCAGTTTCTACATTTCTGCTACATATATTCAAATGTATATAAACATAAGCACACCAAAGTGTTCAGGCTTCCCAGAACCAGTGCAGTTGTACTAGTTAATCTGCAGTGATAGAACAATTTCCTTGCAGTGGGGTAATATGGATGAAAGCATGTTCAAGTGGAGAAAAGCAGTTCAAATTTCTTAATTGAGAGCTAAAGCAACTCCTAAGTCTCTGATAAAAAGCTGAATAAGGACAAGTGGAGTATATCTGCCATATAAAGTCAGTATTCAAAGAGATTTCAAGGATACAAAATACCCAAGACAGCATCATAAATTAAAATAAGAACCATACATGCTGGATTTAGAGGTTCCCCCTCCTACAACTTCAAGATCCCCTTAAAAGCCTCCTAGCTTTGTCTTTATCTGACAGATTTTGTTTCTGCTATATACAGCAACAACTGATAAGAGAGAAGCATTCAGACTACAGAATCTTTGTATGTGTGCATGTGGGTATAAAGTACATTCTTCTGTTACATCAGAAAAACACCCCAACATATTAAAGTTCCCTCTACCTTAGTGATAAAAATGAAGTACAGAAGGCTGATTTCCCAGATCAGTGCATGGATGGAGTTTAATGGATTGCATGCAACAAAATAATGAGCCTCCTATAGGAAGATACACACTATCATTGAAATGCTTGCCCGCACAGCAAGAATGAATATAAAACCAAGCAACACAGTAGGGGATTTGGATAAAGTGGAAGGGATAAGGGAGGAGATATCAGAAAGCTTTTTATTATACCACTTCTCCTTCATCAAAACCTTCAGAAAGGAAACCTGGTCAAAAGCAGTAGCCTTTCTGATACCTGATATTGCTCTAAATACCTTTTCAAGCAGTAATAACAGGCTGGCCAAGGTGAAGCATCATACAGCTGTAACAGCTCAGATGATCAAAGACCTCCCTTGCTGAAGCGAAGCTGCTGCCACCACTAAGAGGCTAGGGAAAACGCAACTAGAACCTGGACTCAGTGGTAAGCATCAAACAATCTGAAGAGTTGCCATGTCTCCTTTCACCAGGAATGGCCAAAACATAACACTGATAGGGGAGAAGGGACACAAGCCATCTGGAGTCTGTAATGAACAGTGAGTTGAACACCACCAACCAGAGACACCAAAGGAGCCCAAGAAAGGTATAGGGATGTTCGGGCCCACCCAGAAAGTTCAAAATTGGTTCTGAGAACTACTGAAGCGAATTTGTTCATCAGAGCCACTCTAAATGAAAAGATGTCTCATTCGCTAAGAACAGGGTGCTCTCAGACAGCCTCGTTATAGGCATTGATAGTGGCACGAGAGACCAAGCTGTGAGAAACTGTGAACAGACAGAACCTCCCCAGTCTTTCACAATCAGCCTTTGAACAGCATGAGAACATGCCAGACGAAGACTAAATCAATGGCAGGGACAGCTACTGCTGAGCTTGAGAGAAGAGATAGAACCTGAGCTCTTAAACTAGCAGGAAAGAAGGAAGATCTTTTATCTTTTGCCAGGGCCATAGCTTGGCTTCACAGCACTGGTAGAAGTGGTTTATAGATACTGATTTATAAATAAAAGATTTAACCCTCGCTCTCCCCCAGCACTTTGCAATACTCCTTCCCGCAGTCATTAACAAACCTGATCTCCTCCTTGGTCAGTCAAACCTGATCTCCTCCTTTGGTAGCTGCAGGTAGGCTGCAATTCTGCTTTCCACCCAGGGAAGACCAAATTGTCTGGTTTCTTATCGATATTTTTTTAAGTGCTGACCTACAACAGCTTAAATTATTATGTATTATTTTATGCTTTCTACTGTTAAAAGCATTTCACTGGAAGTTAGTTCTTGACTAGCTTCTCAGGACGTCCTTTGATAAGAAAAATACTTCAGAGCAACTACAAGGCAAGGTAACGTCAGCATGGTGGCTGCAGAGCACTGACAGTCACTTACTGCAGCTCCAAAGAACACCATGATGCAGCACACATGGACATCCTACTTTCAGCCCTACTCCTGTATCCTGAAACTGTTCACTCACTGTCTGCACCTCTGATACTTTATACAAGTACTGCTGTAGATCATACTGTCACCACTTCCTTCAAATTAATTTCTTTTTCCACATCAAGCAGATAACCAGTTCTGGAATGAGCAGAGACTTTAGATCTCCTTTTGCCACAGTGGCGAAGAGACTAGTGCGGTCAGGACGTGCTGGGGAAGAGGACAGGCAGCAGCACTTGCATCTTCCTGCATCGCTTTTAGAGCCAAGCTGGAATTAGTGTCTGTGCAGTTCATATTCACCAATGGTAAGAGAGTTTAAGATAAACCTGTTGCTCCTGACATATCAAATACAATATTTTATAACCAAAGAATTGGATGACAGTTCAAATGCAGTTCTTGTTAACCTTCACCATATTACTCCCAAATGACAAAAGTCTTCAAGACAGAGCTTTCCGATGCAGCCAGGGTTTAATGAAAGGACAGTACAACTACTGCAAGGTAGGCAATATGGCTTCTAGTTTTACAGGTACCTGCTCAACTTAATAACATTAACCTTTGGTAAGAAAGTTAAAAAGCCAAATATAACATTAAGAAAGGTTAGAAAACTCAATAGCACACAGCAGGAAAGAAAACAATAGATTGCTTCTGATGACAATATAACTTTGCTGAGTGACAGGATGAGACACATGGATTTAGGCTTTGGCTGTTCTGTCTTATTATAGCAGTTATGGAAGGCACATTGCTAAAGAAGGAGTGTGCCAGACACACAGAATAGGATTATTGAACCCTGTATTTCAGACAGACACACAAATCAGACAGGCACTGAAATGTCAATCTGAACATCTCAGCATTTCTCCCATTTTTAGAAATACTCAGCATCACAGCATGTTGTGTATTTGAAGAAAGCAGTGTGTAGGTGTCCATTCCCCCATGTCCTTAGATTAATCTCTTCCTAACAGAAAGTCACGTTTGTTCTTTCTCTAATCTTTCTGAACATGAGAGTATAATTAGGACAGAATACTTAAGATACTCTAATTTGTACTCTATCTCCAAGACTCTCCTAATGGCAAGCCATTCAGTTCTGTTTTTTGAAGCCTGTGTCTGGCTGTGCTCACTGTGCTCACACCAGTGATGTCTGGATCAGGCTTTTAACAATTCCTGCTGCACTGAGGCTCAATTTTGAGGTACCAGTCTCAACACATGCTCTTATGTATAGCATTAATGACAAACACAGGATAACCATATATCCTCAAGTTAAAAGAGAAGGAGGGAGACAGCTTATAGAGCCTTTCAAAACCACAGCACAAATAGAGTTTAAGGAACCTATATAAATTAAATTGTATTTCTAAACACTCTCCTTCCCCTAGACCACACCTGCCCTCTCACCTGCCCAAACCTCATCAATCCAATACCTCACAGAGCAACTGAGTAAGAGCCATAGATTCACAGAACTATTTCAGTTGGAAGAGACATTTCAAAGTCATCTGTTCCAACCTCTCACTCAGAGTAGGTTAGATGTATGTAGGTTGCTCAAGGCCCTTTACAGTCTAGGTTGAGCACCTCCCAGAATGGAGACTCCATAACTTCTGTGGGCAACCTGTTTCATTGCCCCCACCCCTCTGGTATCCTCTTCCACTTTTGCCCACCCGGAGAATAACCCCTGACTTCCACATTCCTCATATACTAGCTGCATTCACCTGAATGTTTTGAACCCCCAAACCATTTTCATACCCAAATATGCAGGCAAGTACTCACATTCTGAATTGGACTCAATGCAGTTGATAATGAAAACCAGCTGTAGGAAAAAGCATACATGGATCCAAGCAAAGTGCTGCTCTAGATAAGGCACCAACGAACAGAAAGGGACTACAGGGTCTGACTGCAGGTCTTGGAGCAGGCTTAGCAAAGAAGATGACCATGTGGATGCACAATCAAGTTCAGCAGATGACAGACATCATGTTCTACCACCTCATCTATAATAGAAGAGTGGTGTTATAAGACCAGAGCATTTCAATCGGTATCAGAAACAAAAAACCCAACTAGTTTGGGAAACATTTCCTGCAGAGATGGCAGTCACCCAGACAGTGGTTGTCTCTATTGCTGACCCAATGTTTCACAGCTGATCCAAAACATTTCCCAGAATGGAAACCAGGACTAGCATGGGATAAAGAGGGAGCAGGCAAGAATGTCACGAGGTTTCCGAAAACATTTAAAAGAGACAGGACTGGAGAAAGACAGAACAAAAACATTTAGCTTGAAGCTACTGATATGCATAAAAGCTTCATAGGTTTCATCAGTCTTCAGTAACTGATGGTCTGTAGGTAATAAGATGGCATCAAAAACACAGAGCTAGTTTCTATGGGAAACCAACAGGAAATTACTGAATTGAAACCTTTTGCGTTTTGGGAGTAGGATTCAAGTATGGAAGGCAAAGCAGTTCACTGATTTCTTCTGGGAGTTTCAAATACTGCTGAACAACAAGTATTGAACAGCTTCTCTTCTGATCAGCTTAATTGTACGAATTGCGTTTTGATTTCTGTAGTAGCGAACAAAACAAATACATGTAATTGGTGAAAATGATTTTGGATATTTAAATAGCCAAAAATACATAATTAAGTGAAATGCATTTTTTTTTTTTTTCAGTATTTGGACTCAAATTTGGCTGACTGCTTGGCATCAGCACAAAGCTCATACTGTACAGATTGCTTGGCCTTCAGTCCTGGGTGGATGATGTTTTCACTTGTCCAATCGCACATTAAGTGGCACTGCCACTCAGATTAACTAAAGGAATTTATTAATACTGTTGAAGCATATGCACTAGAAGCCAAATAACTGAAATCCACTCTCAACTGAAAGCCCCATTACTGAAAAACAAACCAAGAACGCTTCAGTTTGACCATCACTTCTAACTTTATATAATACCACTTGATTTATTAAATAAGAACTATGTGGTGGCGTGAAAATAAAACAGTAAATATATGTAAACATATGCACACCCCCACAAACCAACAGCTACATGAACTTGTCAAATTTGACAGGTGTTAAAAAAAGATTAAAAAATGAGAGCTCTGTAGTTGAAACTTTGGACTGCAGCAGCTGCAGCCTCTCCTCCCGTCCCCTATTTCTATTTTGATATGGTCTTTTTCAAAGTAAATAAAATGTTTCCTGTTTTTGTTTTTGATGAGGCAGCATGTGGCTTCTGGTGGAGGGTAGCTTTGTTATACCATACATTTGATGTTGAGATAGCAGCAATGAGAGTCCTTCTGCATTAATGAGGTTGCTCCCTTTCAAAAGAAAAGTCTATTGTTCATTAAATCATGGCAATTACTTAAAATGAACAAAATATGAGTCTGTTTAGTTGGTGTTTGACCAATACCAAAGAAAGCCAACATGCCTTCTTTGCCAAAGAGACCAAACCCAAGCAAAAAACAGAAGAAAAAACAAGCAAAAACTGAACAGCACAGTTAATATTCCATTTGCTGGATAAATTCCAGTTGTTTATACACACACACACGTACACACACTGGATGGAATAAATCTTCTGATTTATTGAGTTTGGTGAATGACAGCAAACAGCTTAAATACTCACCCACAGATCAGAAAGTGCCCTAAAATATAAATCATTGCAACACCTTTGTCAGAAGACCACTGACATCTTTTAAAACCTTTAAATAAAGCAGAAAAGTAAGTGTGTTGCACGAGGTAACAGGTACAAAGGTCTGTCAGGAGCTGCAGTCTCATCTGTACAATCCATATCTCTCCATACCCATTTCTGGCATTTAAACAGTAGACCTACATTTCTACATCCCTGTGCAACCCAGACATGTTATTTCTCCAGTCTCATGATTAAAACTGAGCACAGTGCAGAAGTGACAGCCACCTGCTATTTTTGGATCTTCTCTGAAATATCCCTTATGTGCCCTTCCTTCTCTGAAAAACAAAGATTCAGAGAGAGGAGTTCTAATTGATGGTCAAGCTCCTTCTGTAATCAGCACTGGGAAAAGCTTTTGTCTACCAAGCTGATTGGGCCCTTTGGATCCTAAGCTAGTGATAGGACCGATTATGGTACCTTGCTTTTCTTGGAAAAGAACTTGGAAACAGGAATTGCTCTCTATCTGTGTGCATTTATGTATGAAGAGATGAGGTAGCTCACGTAAGGGACATCGGAGTGCTGGAACAGCACCAGTCTCTGACAGAAGGGAAGCACATGCCACCCAGACATGTCAATGAGAGTCTGTCTTGTTGACTTGGATGCACTTTGAACCAAGACGAAGAACTGCATCATATCTAAAATGCTGTAACTACACTTAAAGACATATTAAAACTAATACTGCCTTTGGCACTTGCACCAATGACAATGCAAATAAGAGTCAAGCACTCTCCTGAAATAAAACAGGAAATAGAAAAGCTGCCCCAACCACAAATCCTATGCTCCACAAAGCTGAACAAATAAGGCATGCAGTATTCCTTGCAATTCAACCATCTGAGGTAGCTTTTATGAGATGGGAGGAAGCAAGAGGTTATCTGCATTTCAAATCCCACAATACTTTATGCACGGTAAGGAAACTGGGTTTTGGTTTGGGTTTTCGGGGGGGTGGGGGGTTTGTTTGGTTGATTTCTTATTTTGTTTTGTTTTAAATTAAAAGGGCTTCAGGTTAACAGCTTTTGCTTTTTATCACCTAGGATGACAGACACTTTAAAGAACTAAAGTTAATAAGCAGACACTGTATTTGAATCGACTTCAGTTTCCAGACTGATTGCCAATTCTCAAGATCATCTCAAGGTAAGAAAAACAAGACAAAAACAGCAAGGCTTGTACTGTGATGTTTTCAAGGATTTGGGCTGGCAAATTTTAGCCATATTAACTACTATCTTAATACGACACTTTGCCAGCAACCTAAGGATCGCAGAGCACTGTGACTGTGAAAAATGCATCAAAAATAGCAAAAAGAGATGTTAAACTTAATGGCAAAAAATTCCCTCCAAGGCATTTCTAATCATTAAGCTTATTTAAATATATACAACCAGTACAGCTTGTCTCTCTCTGTTGCATTCAGACAGGCTTTATGTGAGAAAATCCCTGTTCCAGTATTGTCCTTAGTTGCAGAGATGTGTAATTGCTCTGAACAGAATTTGGATTGAGAGTGGAGCTGCATCTCAGATATCAATCACTGGACAAAATTAATTGAGACCAGGCCTCAAATATGTGCTATGCTCGCAAAAAAACCCCCACTACTTTGTTACACAACTGTCTACAGGTACAAAATGAGTACAAAGGGATTCAAAAATTTTGATTACCTAAAGACAGCAAATTGAAAAGAGAAATATCCTCCTATTGTGCATACAACTCAAACATTTGTGCTAACAATACAATTCAGTAGCTCATTTTTCTTGTTGGTATTGGGGTATTAATGAAAATAGCAAGATTAGTCCCAGGACTAATCACTGGAAAGTCACTGATTATTTCCCACTGCTTGTTAGTTTTGTTATGAACAGCTGGCTGCCTTTAATTTGTGCATTAAGTTCTAACTTGGCTAGGTATGTGACTAGATAATACTCTTTTTTTTCCCTTGTTATTGTTCTGTCTGGCACTTTCTAAAACCTCTCAGCCTCAGCACAAGAGCTGTTTGTCACAAGGAATAGAAGAAACTTTCTGTAGAGGAAGTTTATTTATTGTCTAGAATACCCCATCATTTCAGGAGCATTTCATGTAGACCAAAAGAAGAATGCTAGACTATACATATCCTTAGCACATTTCAGGTCAGCTGTGTTCAACATTTTAAACAATATGCCTGGCCCTTCTTCTTCCTCTTTCAGTTTTGCAACTTTCTTTCCAGTCATACGTCTTCTGCTCTATGAAGGGAATGGCTAACTTAAATTTATGGATATCTCCTTTGCTTTTCTAGGCAGATCATGCAACGTTTCCAATATGTGCCGATGCCTGAGAAAAGCAGCAGGTTTACATTGCCAAATGTGCTGGTGCCTGAGAAAACCAGCAGGCTTACATTGCCAAATCTCAGCATCTCCCAGCCTTGCTAAACCAGGTCTACATCCTACTTAGATATTTATATGATACCAGAAACAGTAATGCAGAGTGAAGTTAGTATTTGTTGTTAACCATACACACTCCACGTTAACTACAGGCAGAAAATTAACACATAAAATAGATGTTGCTTTTGGGAAGTAATTGGAGGAAAGTCTCTTATCTTGTGCTTTAAAGGGATTCTCATGACAGAAGTACCAATGTTGTAAAGGGTGCCACAGTTGAAGAGCACACTGCTATTTATTTAGCTATAGTGTTGTGTACTGAACTGAACGTTATGGGTCCAGGAATTATAAAGACTAAGTAGATTTTGCAAGTACCTAATATTCATGTAGAGCAGTGGAAACACGTTTTCCAAATTCACAAGAAAATTGCTCTGTATTTCCACAAGTGATATTGCAAAGCTAGCAGCAATGAAAACAAATAATAACAACAACAGCAACATCCACCACCTACCTTTACAATCCTTTTCCATCAAAGATCACCAAACCATCTGGGAGCAATGAACACAAGTAATTGATGTGCAGACATTTTGAAAGACGTAAGAGAAAGCTCAGGAAAATAAAGCCACTGCCCAGCAGAGCAGTTCTGGCTTCATCACTAGCAAGTGTTCCACTGACTACAAACACATTTCCAAGTGAAATTCAGGATATTTGCTACATTTCCATGTAACTGAGGTAGGCTCTTGAATAATAAAAGGTCACACATCATATTCACACAGTTGCTGCGGGTTTGATTTGTGGAAGGCTTCAACTACTCTGAATTGAAATGTGATGTTGCTGAACAAACATTCAGTAGTCTTTAGGTCTGAGAGAGCTTGATTACTTGGTAAGCTGGAAACCAGTTTTATCTTCCAGGTATACTTCAAGGTTTTTCAATAGGCAGAGATTTCAGGTTTAGAAACAGAACACCTTGCAACTGGGCTGTACACCCTTCTCCCCATCTCTCTTTTCCACATGATACATAAATAACTCAGGGGGCTGTTCAATTAGGTATCAGAATATCAAGTTTACTGTACTGAAAATACTTCCATTGCACATGTGAAATGCTTCAAGCTTTTAACAGGTGACAGACATTCCATCAAACAGAATAACGTGTAGCCAACTAACAGCAATGGCTTTGCAAGTAATACAGCGCTTGGCAATAAGAGATCTTGCATTGACAAACCCTACGACTCTGCTAATAGGATATTCCTTTGTTTTATATAATGACAGTGATTTCTGAAGTCTACCAGTGTGACTTCTAGCTCTCCTTACAAACATCTGTGGTCCCTGGCAAAGGCAAGCTAACACAACATAACAGATACAGACATAACAAAAGGCACTATACAGTCATCATCTTGTTCTAGCAGGTCTGTTCAGAACACACCTCACTAACCATCCTGCGAGCTGTGATCAGTCATAATCCACTGGATAGGTTATATTTTAAGGGATATATGTCCACCTCCAGAAAGCAGAGGTCCAGTCTACTGTTAATGCTGCAGTGTATGGCTTAAGTGAGTTACTCTGAACTGACATCTATGTGAAAGATCAGATCCCGTGATCTTCCCCAGCGTGACTGAGAGCAGAATTTAGCCTCGTGCATCTGTTGTTGACAAAGGGCACATTCATAATTCAAAATGCAAGCCACAGCCATTTGTGCAAAGAGCTGTAAATGGTTTGCAGGAACTGAATGCCACAAAAAAGCAGAGTTACGTATTGCACTAAAATAAGAATGCAGGTGTCAAAAGGAGCCGGGTGCACACACGAGGGCAGACTAACCTAACAGGCTATCTGGAACATGCAAGGATGCAAGACAAGACATTTCTGTGACTGCTGCCTAGACAAAGCATGAGGCTAAGGAACATTCTGCCGTGCTTTGAGCTTCCCATCAGTTATACAGGCTAACATGATTGCCTGACCTAACATTCATTGACACCAATACTCAGGACAGTAAGGCACAATATGAAATTTTACAGCCCTATTCTAACGCATAATCACATCTGGGAGCTTCTCCTTTTCTGCTTTCTTTCATTCTACTCATCCTCTATTCTGAACTACTGCTGTTAGGAAGAAAAGATAGAAAAGATATCAAGACCTGCTTGTGCATTTTGATCAGGCATCTAAAAAAAGCTTACGGCTTCAGAAAGCTGTGAGAAGAGACATCAGAAGCTCAGCAGGGCTATAGGTGCACATTTTCAAGGGGCAATTTGAAATTTTTTTGGTTCATGAAAGTCTTCCACACATACTATTTTGACTGAATCTTGCCTGAGCTGTAAGTCTGAAGCAGGTTCATGTGGAGATAGCAACATATGCAGATACATATTCCCCATGTCCTGAAGTTTTCAGAATATTCGTCTCTTTTCCAGTCAGTGCTGTGATTGCAAACTGGAGTGGATCTAACCAAGCTTTAGCGGGCAACAAAGCTCAGTCTAGGCTCTACCTAAAAGCCTCTGTCTTCCCTGGTTTCACAGGGAACAACAGTAGGTTGTTACAGTCTGAACAAACACATCTAAATACTGCCGCTGCTCCTCGGAGGCCAACTAGCTGGTTCAGAGCTGGTAGGTTTTCCCAATGATGTAGTTCACAGCTAGGCAGGTTATACGTCTGCACTGAGCAGGCACAGAACAGCCCTATGAGCAGATCAATGCCAGGCCTTACTCTACCATCAAAAGCCTCTTCCTGCAAAGCAGTTTCAAGCAATGGTAGTGACTGCCCTTTAACCCATCCTGTTAAAGATTTGTCAGACGTTTCTGAAGGTGTAAGGACAGTTGCAAAGAAGACACTTTCTAAATGTTTTCCAGGGCTGGATTTGCTGTGAGAAGGCAGTTAATACACTAATCAGATGATAAAACATGCAGATTAAACTAACCTTTTCAGTTATCCTGTCCATTTTTCTAAAGAGAAGGTTTCTCTCTGGTACCCTCTCAAGTGTTGCGTTCAGTTTAATTGAAGGATTTTTTATGCCTCAGAGGTTTTGCTTCTCTCCAGCAGAACTCTGCACCACACCACAACTGATCCCACTAGGTGTTTCTCCTGATATTTACTGAAGTCTTTTATTTGGCCATATCCCTCACTGCACATAATCATTACATATCTTCCCAGTCCAGGCGATGCCTGGTTACACTCACTCTTTCCTAATCTTTCTTCAAACTCATGTTTCAAAATCCGTAGCAACCAGAGAGAGAAAAGGGAAAGCCAATACACAAGCAATACCTGCGGTATATACAAAGCAGCCTTTCTCTACTGACAGAATACATTAGAGCTGCTCTCCCTTCTGCCTGAATTCATTGTGCTTCTCCTTACATAATGAGGTATCAGCCCTGTCCTGAACTGGACCACAAAAATCATTTGTTGAGAGGCTTTGCTTTTCAAGCTGCAGATCATACTCTAAACATCAACAGATGCCAGTACAATCAGATGCTTAATAGTTTTCCCTTAAGCAAAAACTCCTCCAAGACCCTTCATTCAGTGTCTTCCTAATTACTAGCTGTCCACCCATGGCGTCTGGAGACAATGCCCCAACTTTTACTATTCACTGCAGCCTCCAGTTTTATAATCCACATCCAAGAGATTCAGAAGGAAATAGTCTTGATCAAGGCACTGAGACAACATTCATCAGCTAAGGGTCCAGCCACTGATGCTGCCATGGGAATCTTGCATGATCTGGGCAAACTGTCAGTGCACAGCACCACAGTCATGTACAGGCACTAAATGGTTCCTAGCATCCATGGGTTTGATCCTGGCCTCTCTCCACCTCAGTCCTGCAAGTCTTGGTCTCTCTCCTTCTCAGTTCTGCACATGTGCAATAAATTAATACTTCTAGCATGCACTGTGAAAATAAGTGGCAGTCTATACAGCAAGAAGAACCATCATGAGACAGACATGTAAAGTAGCCGTAATCCTAATCAGATAAACAACTGCTTAAGACAAACACCCACCTCTTCTCCACAGTTCTTGAAGACATAGCTATGCATGAACATCTGTGCTTTGCCTATATTAAAATGTTTAAACACCCAATTTCTTCACCTTGATTTTTACAGAAAAAAGAAGTTAGCATAAAAAGGTAGCAGTCGTCATCTGTTCTGCATCCCCATTTTAGCCATCACAGAAGCTTTTGCTTCCTTTGGAAATTCACAACCTAAGCACTCTAGAATTACACACTGCATCAAGTGAAAACAAAAATACCACAACAGAGGAAGTCTGCGACTCGCTATTTTTTCGTTTGAATGAATCACATTGGAGACCCACAGTGGAAGTGGTTTTGCAGCAGATTTAAAGCAAAAGCTGTTTTGCTGATCGAATCTTATTATAACTAAGTGAAAGAAGACAGTTTTTTAATACTTTCTTCATGTAAACTTGAAGAACCACTGTTACACTCCTAGGTATCTTATGTGAAGTCAGTACTTTTATTCCCTAGATACTTCAACTCTTTCCAGCTTTTGTTGTGCACGTAATGCAAATGAAATCTGCAGCTTTCAATCAGGTAGTTTTTTTAATGTGACAGTCCAACACTAAAATTGGTATCAGAATGAAACTGAGTGGAATGTAAACCACACTGTTTTTAATGGATTCATTGGGGAAAAAAAAAAACCCAAAACCCCACAAACCTAAAACCACTGTGATCAATTCATTCAAATTATGATTAAGCAAGTAAAGGATTTGGCTGGATTGTTGAATAGAAGTAGAAGAGAACTAGCACAGACTTAGATAAGAACATAGCATTAAGGAAAAACTTTGTGTTCAGTATGTTTGGCAAAAGACTATGATAATAATACCTCTCTTCTGACAGTAGGAGCATTTTCCTTCATCCCTAGTAAGCTCAGCCAAAATTTAGCTAATATTAAACTTCAGACAGTGCTATAGCACCAGACATTTTAATTAACTACTTATTTGTTCCAAATAATTTGGCTGAGAGTGAACAGAGTTCATTTTAAAAGGAGCCAAGATTATAATGTGCAAGAAGAAATATAGTCCCTCATTCAAGAAGAATTAGGAGGTCACTGTAAATAACATCTGCACATTTACTGTAAATCATTTTGGTGACAGAAGGTACTGCCATGCAGTCTGATCAACATTACCAGTGAAGCACAGCCAAATATTTTGATATGTTTGTATGACAGATTGCTGTTATTAGTCAACATTAGGATGGCTGATGTAGTTGCATAGAGCTGCAATCCCCCAAAATTCCTGGTTTGTACTCTCAAAAAAGCACCTCTGCAAAATCTAAATTGAGGTGAGGAGCAGGGATGAGGGTTTTCTTTCATTTGCATCATGTAAAATCCACTTCAGTCTGCATCTTTTCTTAGCTTCTAGCAATCTGTAACTCAGCTTGAATTCTATATAAATTATCTCTTGTCATACCTTCAACGCTTTCAATCATCACCAGTGTCTGCACTTGGAGGATGTCTCTACCCTCTGGATTGGCATAATCAGGAGAAACAACAGGATGGAGCAGACTGAGCCAGATGCCAATTAGTACAGTATTAAACCTGTACAGCACAGTACAAGGAGGGAAAAGGGAAGAACATACAGACATCTAAACCCTAACCTAACCCCTGAGCATCTCCTTTACTCAGTTTTTCCTAGTGACTGAAAGGAGACAAATGCATTAATTGACTCTCAAATACTGAATCGTAGAACAGTTAGGCATGGAATGATCCAAAATGCAAGCAATTCAGGGAAGGCAAAAGTCCTTGACCAGCCTTTGAAAACTTCTGACAAGGCATCTTGTGGTGGAAGGAAAACAGAGCCTTCACCTAAATGGGAAGCGTAACCCCCTTCTGGAATTGCTCTTTTCAAAAGGGGGGGGGGGGGGGGGGCAGACGGAGAGGCAGGGAAGAAAATGATCTAAACATACAGGGCTCATGGGTACTGTGACACCACAAAGAATAACAAAAACATTTGACTTCTAGATTAAGTGCAGGGATGTGCAGTGATATCAATAAAGCAAAAGGGACAAGGAAAACAAAGTATTCAGAAATACATGGGCATGGATTAATGAGTTAATAAATTGGCCTAGCAATGTTGGACAAAGGTTCCTTGCAAGGCATCCCCGATAAACTGAAATTGCCAGTGATATTCTGTATTATCCCAAGTATTATCCCATTATCGTATCCGTAAACTAACATCATCCCTTCCTCTATTACCGATTTATCTTGGGCCATCCTTCTTCTGTACAGAGATGCAAAATAGCACTGACAGGATTAAATCAAGCACCTGCTTTTAAGTAAGCTATTAGTAAAACTCCAGGGAGGCAGGGGGCAGGGAGAATAAACACTGTCTATGTGATGGTACAACAGCAGTAGCCTTTCTGGCCAGTCGTGTGCTTACAGAGATGGCTTGTTTAGATGAAAAATGAGTCACAGCAGACTTTATTACTTCCTATACTACATAATGATAAAGACAACCAGTGGTATGCTATGATTAAACATAGTAACCTAGTATCAAGGGCATTGCAAAGCTCTGGAAGTACTCTGAATTCTAAACATTCTGTGTATTTCTGAGGCAGTTGGTTAAGGGCTTTCCTGTATTAATGATTCCCAGCCCATGACCCATAAGCACATGACAAGTAAAACCCAAGTGCACGAGCATCATGCCAGCTCTGAGGAGAGCTGTTGTAGACACCTTTGTGTCATGTTCTCAGGCTCAGGAGCACTGCAGGTCAAGCTGCAGACACAACTCAGGTCAATCAGGATAAAGACATCCCAGGGGACACCTGATCAAGTTGGCCTCAAAGGTGGAAACAAAGCCCATGCTGGCACAGGCAGCTGGGAACAGGAGGGGAAAGGAGAAAAAACAAGGAATGTTACTAGTGACTTTGAGGGAATTTAGCCAGAAGCACTAAGCCTGCAGTACAACCAGATCAGATAGACTGCTGGTTGTGGAACCAGCATGGCAAAGCAACATGTTTCATTGGGCAGGAAAAAATAAATAATAATAATAAATATCAAGATTTCTTTCATTGTCTCTCTTATCCTCCCTATGACACTATATCCGTGTCCTGCCTTGGTTGAGGAAAACGCATTCTCTCTTTTTGCACTATATTTCTACAGCATCTGGCAAAAGGGTAACATCAATAATAAAGAGCAATAAAATATCAATCACAACGACAGGCTTGTAACCCACTCCTTAAGCACAAACTGGACATTTGATGTGGAAGCTGCTTCATACAGAAGGGCATGAGAGCAGATAAGAATCTGCATCTATCTACAGCAAAGATGCATCTCCACTTTATTTCGAGTACAATCCTTTGAGGATACTCAGACAGACTAATCAGATGAATGTATCTGTAGACTGTCCCGTATGATGGATTGTCTGAATTTCTCACCTAACATTTGCATGAAACATGGTGGCTGGTTTGTCTGGAGGTCAAACAGGAGGTTCGACCTGAAAATCTTGTTTGCATTTCTTGTAGTTCAAAGGCACAAAGGTTTGAAGCTCCGCTGAAAAACACACATTTGCTGTAGCAGTCACTCATCTGCATTAGTAAATTTAGCTAAGTGGAAAGGGAACTTTAGCTCTGCAAGTATGAAGATTCTTATTTTCCATGAAAAATCTGGTGTTGCACCCTAAAATGCACATACCAGCAGTTAGCAAAATGCAGGTCAACTGATTAAAACAATATGCATACACTTTAACATTGTTAGTTTATTTAATATTTAAACAAACAATGCTTAAAATCTAAAACTATGAATCAGGTAGATGTTGATATAAAATATTAGGAGAGCTTTTGCTCTATTAATTCTAGCTTTTGCTGTATTCCTTAGAAATCAGCAAGAGGTCTGTCAGATTTGGGGGGGGGGGGGGGGGGGTGCCAAAAGTCCTGGAACAGTATTTGTGGCAATAATCAACTTAATTTTCCAATACTGAAAAGGGAAGGTTGGTATCAACATTCAAATTGGGCCCATTCTTATCCTACATTAGTTAACAACATTTAATCTATCAGTTGTCAAATTAACCAATAAAGTCATTAAAATGAAATACACCTTCTCTCCACGACAGATGCAAATCACATCAGTTCACATAAAAGTGGCTATTAAAAACAGGCAGAAGAAAAATAACCCCATGATTGTAAAATCCGGTTTTGCTTCTAGGCTATTTATTATTGCAGATTAAAGAGGTTTAACAAACAAACAAAACCATCACCTGCACTGTTTATGTTTAATGATTAGAATTACAACTTGAAAACCGTATGCCTGGATTCTTTAGAGTCGAGCTGGTTCCACCAAGGTCACAGAAGCATCTAAACTGATGAGCCAATAAAGAAAACAAAAAGTTACCTTCTAAAAGAAAGGCACTTTCTCAGTAGATCATCACCATCAGCTCAAGCCAGAGAACTGTTTGGTTGGTATACTCTTAAATGAAATTCCACACCCTCTCTCTAAACATGCTTTTAATCAGATTATTAATTTTATACATCTTTTTGTTTTTCTAGGAAATGGTGAATGATGCTTCTCATTCGCCACATGAACAGTTTTGTGTGTATCTCCTCTTTAAATCAAGTCGCTTTCAGATGGAAATTGGAATTAAACTAAAATGCGCATAACCGCCATTTCACATTTTTCAAAGCAATGAAAGACTTTCATTACAATCTGGGAGAGGTGGGATTGTCCTGTCTCATCAAATTCAATCCAGTGCTGCTACAGGAAACATGTCATGAAATACTTCTCATACACTTTCTAGCATCCATTTTAAAATCACTCTGGCTTCTTCTTCCCCAGCTCCAATCTCCTGGAAGGCTCATTCCTCCAATTGATAACATCACAGTTCTAATTTGCAGCTTGATTTTATATGAATGGATCTTAAATCAAGATTTAAGATCAAGTTATTTCACATTAACCTTTATTTTTTATTCCAACTATTCATGATCAGTGTATGCCTTGTAATATTTCTATTCAATCCTTGCCTGCCGCTTCGCTGTATTTCTGGTAAAGCTGTAAAAATCCATTTGAATACCAGTAACAGTTGGTTTAGTTCTTCTGTTTTGCTGCCAAGATTCCTGTACATTAGAAAATAAAGCATTTCAGTTACTCCTTGCTGACCTTATCCAATATTCTAGCTGGGTTACATATGTTGTCCAACTACTGCTCCAGTCCACATTAAATCGTACTTCCCTCTGTTCCACACTCAAACTCCCAGTTGTGTCTTTATCCCCTACTCAATAAAGCAATCTTGTATGCTACAGAGACATAAATAAGCTTATCTAACCACATCTTGCATTTAAAAGCAAACTGATTTACTGGACATACGTGGTTGAACTCAGTAGCTAGAGATAATATTGATCGTTTCTCATCACCAAGCCCTTCTGCACTTTATGAGTAGCGTTTCTCATCATCTCATACCTCATTTTTATTCATACACTGAAAGAGAAAATAAACCATTCTACTTTTTTTTCAAACCTAAGCATTGAACTGAAGTCAAATGACTACAATAAAATAATAATGATTAAAAAAAATACATCTCTGACTTTCCAGTAGACCTCTATAAAAAGCTTCTTCAGCTTACTTCAGCTACAGGTGCTCAGCTGGTAACGTGGCCAGTTTGGTCTGTCCCCCTTAAGCTTTCAGCAGTTCATTTTTAAAAAACTCTAGTTACTTTGAATGATTTTAAACTAAACTGAGGAATTTATTAACAAAGTGCCACAGTTTTCATTTTAACCAGGCCTACTTTTCAAGAGGAATATATAAAGTCAGTGAAATACAAATCCTGTGACTTTATCTTTCAAATCGGTTTTCTATGTTTCATTTAAATTTGTGATAGTGATACAGAAGGTAGCTGCTACATACTTACTAACTGCTGAAAGGTATGTAGAGGATGCTCCATGTTTCTGAAGAGGATACTCACCGAAGTCCCTGACAAGCAGACTTCAGAAACTGTATTATCTGCCAACACAGCAACTGGAAGAGACCTCCTCTCATCACACTTGCTGCCTGCAGCCCTAAGTAACTACATCCTAAACACCCTTCCACTGAATAATCAAAGACCAAAGACAGGCTCTCTGCACTCAGGCGCCTGATTTGGGGTTGAAATGTCTGTGATTGCATAGCATCACCACTATCACTTCCAAGGAGAGGTGGCCATTTAGAAAGTGTGTCTGTGTACTGTACAAATCCTAACTACACAAATACATGTAATTAATGCACTTCTGAAGATGCAGTTTCAAAGTCAGGCTCTCCTGCCATGCTTTAGTTCAGGTTTTTGAGTCCAACTGTAATGCTTTTACTTCAATCATAACTCAGACAAAACTCCTGGCAAGAAAGGCTTAGGTGCAATTTTAAACTAGTGAATCACTGGAAGTAGGGAGGAGAAAAAAGATAGGAAAGTGGGATGGCTTTTGATGGGAAGAAATAAATGATCTATTGACAGACAACAGGATAGGAAGGCATTCTCTCTTGTATTATCTTCTGTGCACCTTCTTTGAAAGTTAATTTAACTGAAGGAGAGAGTGTAAACATCAGTAAGATGATTTAGGGACAGTCCATCTTTACAAAATTTTTTTGTATTTATCAAATCATATCAGATTTATCCTAACCCTTCAAAGCATCTTGAGTTTGCCACAAACAGTACATCATAGAAGTGATAATAGTGCTCCCTAAGGAACCTTAAATTTTTGAGTTTCCTTCACAAATCTAACCACTCATTGTACACTGGTACCTCTCTTCTACTCCACCATACTCTCCTTCTGCCACAGGGAATTCTGAGCTATTCCACAGCATCTATAAGCTGCCAACCCATACCTACATCTTTCCCACTATATAAAGCCACGTTCAAGAAGAACTTGTCAAAAACCATCAAATGCAATTATTCTCTTTCTCATATCACTTTGTTTCTCTGCCTATGCATCTACTTGCACTTCAGGTCTGCGAGGCATTGAGACATAGCCATAGCATTGAGACAAAAAACGTGATGCAGAGCTGTCCTGTACTTGGTACAAAAAGACTTTCCAGTGAAGCAAGAAGCTTGTTATACATTTAAGGCAGTGAAACACTGAAGGTTCGCATCTAGTAGGGGGCTTTTCTATGGAAGGGGAGCAAAGCAGAAAGAAATTGAGTCTGGCCATGGCCAGTTATTTGCATTTCTAAGGGCACATTCATTCAGACCACATGAAAATCTGTAGAAATGGTAAACTGGGGGGGAAGGGTTGTTTTTCTTGGCTGGACTGTTTGTAACTCTGCCTGGCCTGTGGGAATGGCTCTGTGGCAGCTCTGCACCCATCAGCCCTGGGCTGCAAACCACAGCAGTGCACTGAGGGTGGCACAAGGACTGACGTATGTAGAGAAGTTTAAAACTCAGTAATTAAAGGCAGGGTATATGCTTGAATCCATAACTGCCTGGAGTGAGGAGGGGTTGGCTTGCCCAAACACTCAACAAACTAGAAAAAGCAGTTTGAAAACTCCACTTCCCTCTCCAAGATCAAGCCAAGCATATTTGAACTACTGTCACTGGAGCACGTGCAAGTTGATTGTTGTTGCTGACAAAAAAAAATTCCCTTGCAACACCCTGCCCCTTAGACCAAACTACGCTTGCTCAGGGTCTTGTGGGTGCAGAGCTCTCTTGGAACAGCAGTGGAGCTACTTCACGGAGCTTCAGATCCCTTCCACCCTCCCACCCGTTTTACCCCATCAGTGGGAGAATAAAATAGGAGCTGAACTGTGATATTCCCAGTTTCCTCCAAGCCCATTCCCCACTTCCAGTCTGAGATGAGCTCAAGATATTGAGAACATAACCTTATCAAAGAAAAGAACACCTTCTCCTACATTCAGCTGTGTAAGCAACCGTTGATGCCAGATCAGAAATGCACCTCTGTAGGTATGTCAGGTATTGATGAGTACATTTAGTTGCTCCAAAACCCTGCAATAAATATAAGATACAGAGCATGTTCTGATGCCTGAATGTGCTCCACTACTGTCCCTGTTAAAATTTCCACTAGGAAATGTGCCTTAAAGTCCCAAGAAATACACCCATGTTTGACTTGAAGAGAGAAAGATACAGTCCCCCCCTGCGAGCACTATTATCCCATTGAATTGAGTGGGCAAACACTGACATTTTACCTCTCACTTTTTTGAGGCAGAATCCAAATACATCGCCAGGGATGCAGGGAAAGGGGATAGGAACACAGAGACCATTAGATGTCATTATTCCTTCCCTCTGTCCACAGCAAATTACTTAGTACAAACCTAGTGCTAGAAGTACAGGAGTCCCAGCCGGGGCAGTAACACCCAGCACAATTATCAGTCTGTTGCAAACCCTGAGATGCCTCTATAGGCAGGTCTCCAATTTTGACTTGTTTCTCCAAATACTGTTTCCAGTGTGATTAAAATATAAAGAATCTAAACCACCAAAGTATAGCAGCTACATTTCACTGTATGTTGAAACAGTAGATGCTGAAAAAAACAAATGGAAGACTTTACCTGCATATTGATGCAGGTAAAAAAGTCTGGCTTTAAAATGCCAGAAAAAAACGGAGCTGGGTCACAATAAGCAGTTAAAGCCCACGATTAATCCCTACTCTGCTCTATAATGGTGTTCTCCTGCTGCTGAGCTTAAAAGGAGGAAAGTCTTTTCAGCTCTCAAAAGAAGGCTTCTTTTGAAGGCTGCATTTTTATCAGATGAAAATCTGGCAACGTCAACTCGCTTACGGTAAATTGCCAATTCCTTACTCGACGGGTTATTATCAAGTAAATGCAAAGTAAATACTAAATTAATTGTTTCAATTGGATTAATAGTTGCTAAGACACATTATATATTATCACAGCAGCTGCTGCAGAATTTGGACAAAACAGTCTCAACACTTGTAAATTTGCAGGTCGAAGGAGGTGATCCTGCCCTTCTACTCTGCTCTCGTGAGACCCCACTTGGAGAACTGTGCAGTTCTGGTGTCCTCAACATAAGAAGGACATGGAGCTGTTGGAGCAAGTCCAGAGGAGGCCACAAGGATGATCAGGGGCTGGAGCACCTCCCGTATGAAGACAGGCTGAGAGAGTTGGGGCTGTTCAGCCTGGAGAGGAGAAGCTGCGTGGAGACCTCAGAGCAGCTTCCAGTATCTGAAGGGGGCTACAAGGATGCTGGAGAGGGACTCTTCATCAGGGACTGTAGCGATAGGACAAGGGGTGATGGGTTTAAACTTAGACAGGGGAAGTTCAGGTTGGATACAAGGAAGAAGTTCTTTACTGTGAGGGTGGTGAGGCGCTGGAATGGGTTGCCCAAAGAAGAGATAAATGCTCCATCACTGGAAGTGTTCAAGGCTCTGGTGGACAGAGCCCTCGGCGACATGGTCCAGTGTGAGCCGTCCCTGCCCACGGCAGGGGGGTTGGAACTGGATGATTTTAAGGTCCTTTCCAACCCTAACTATTCTATGATTACCGTAAATACATTCCAACTTCCATTGCACTTCTATGTTTTAAGCTCCTTGTATGATTTTCTGTTCTTCACCTGATGAAACTCCCATCAAAGCTTGGTCAAAGATGGAATAAACATAGCTTTTCCTATTTTAACTTCAAACAAAAAGATTTGGAAACAGTAAAAAACCCCAACCAACCAAAACAACAAAATAACACCCATGTGCTCATTCCTAGTAAACTGAAAGTCTTACTTTTGGGTTAATAAAATACAGTTTCTCTGTGTGTGTGTGTTCCTCTTAGCACACTCACTTCACAGCTGCAAAAAATGACAGCAGAACTAACTTGCTGATGTGTCAAGGAAATTTTTCTGTTTCTATCCCATTCTCTTTCCTACCCTCTGCTGATGTTACCTTTATTTTTCTCTCTTAAAATGCTTACCCTTATCTAACTTTTTAAAAAGCTGCTGCCTTTTTCTCAGTTTCCATTCCTCATTTTCCTCTCCCTTGACATTTCATTTTTCTCTCTTAACTCATTTTACCACATAGGGGACTGTTTCCATTTCTAATGATACCTCCACATCTATTTGGCTTAAAGAACTTTTATTATTTTTTAATCAAAGACCATCACAGCTTCTTCAAATGAAGGAATCCAACAGCACATCAGAACACAAACTAACTCACACTGGTCCTGAGACTCGCTGGATTTCAGCTGAGCTTCCTGCACAGTCAGCTTATCAAACCTTCATCCAGCCTCTCTTTGCTGGGCTCTACTGAGCACTCAAGGAAAACAGCAGAATTGAAACAGAAAAACAGCTTCAAATACTTACTGGTGACAGTGAAAACAGCAAGAGCCCAAAAGAATATTACAGTCAGGAATTACAGGACAGATGAATAGAAGGAGAAGGCATCATGTATGAGAAATATTCCAATTTGCAGAGCTTTCCCTGGCCAGCTGTAGTTAAAGCTGCCAGAACTTAAGTTCTTTCATTCCACCCACCCCCATAATGGTATTTCTCTGCCTCTAATGGTCTTCTTTAAAAAAATTACATCTTAAGTTCAATTTCCTCCTCGTAGTAGTGAACGCAACCTTTATTATCTTGTATTATTTCTGAGTGCAGCTATAAAACCAAATCTTGTATTTTGCATGGTTTTAACCAAATCACAATTCAGTAAGGAAAAATAACCATCTGTGCTCCAGAAGCTGCACTTGAATTGTCCTACTGGACTCCACATGTGTCTTGGTTTATATCAAAACTCCAAATAACACAACACATCCATGATTAAGTTAATAATACAGGCAAGTTCAGATCTGGCAACTCTAGCTCATCCTTTGTTTCACTGACAAGCTGCAAAAGCTTTTAACTTTTCTACATGAACAACAGAAATCATTTCCTTTTCCATTCGGAGGCTTGTAGAGCATTCACCTATCTGCATGAACACAAATGGACTAAATCTAACCGTCGTGCATCCTTGAGGTTTTGTAACAAAAAAGGTTTTGTAACTACTCTTCGTAGTGCTGTAAGAGAAGCAAGTGTAAACACCATGAGGGTAATATTATGGTAAGTAAAGATATGGTAGCCCTGGATCATGTATCCCAATTTATTGTGCCTTTTCAAGGTCACACTTGTGTCAAAGATGAAGAAGCAAAGCTTATGGTGGCCTTGGTGAATCAGACTCTGCAGCGCGGAGGTTAAGGAGAATGATCCTGAGCAGTCCGCACCCTCCTTGTAAAGCAAAAGAATGCACTCACCAAAATGCTTGCTCCAGGTCTCTGGAAGCATGTCAGAAGCACTCCTCCTCCTCCTCTCCAGCCCACCAGCCAACCTTCCTGCTTTGAAATGAGCAACAGACTGCATCTTTTTACTTTGCTTCTGAAATGAGAGCTGCCTGCTCTTTGACAAGATGCACAACAGAATCACTTGCAGAGGCTGCCAAGCTGCTTCTTAAAATACTTACAAATTGTAGCATAAGGATTTTGGGGACCTTTTTCTTGGTTAATGGTCAAGGATTGTGTTCCTGTTGTTGGCCCAGGTTGTGTTTTGGCTTCCCCACAAGACAATCAAGCTTACAAATTCCACAGGGCATTTGGGCTGAACTTGAATTTGCAGCAGTGTTTGATGGGCTGTGAGGATGTGGGTTCTGCAGCTTCATTGGAAACTGTTCTGATGAGCAGTCCACAGGCACTGAGCCTTGTGTTTCAGGAACAATGTTATCTTTAAGTCACCAAAAAGAAGAGATGGATGTATAAATCCTACTTACACTTAAAAAGACCTATCATCTGAGTCTTCAACCACTAGTACCATATGAAAGCTGCCTCTTTTGTGAGAAGAGGCTTAATCACAAAATAACTCAATAACACAATTTCCTCCTCCAGATAAAGCTGTTGTTTAAAAAACCTTTTTTGTGTGTTCCTTGCACTGGAAATGAAGTTAATTTGGTACATTTCTATTTTCTCAACTTTTCCCTTATTTTCTCCATCACAGGCTGACAGACCAGAGCAATGACTTCTGTCAGAGATTAAACTTTTTAAAACTCTTGGAACTCAAATGTCTATTGCAATACAGATTCTACCCTTTCCCCTCCTTGGGCCATAACCAATGAAAGGGACAAGTAAATCTCATACTGCAACATAATATTAAACTGAAATTGGATGCACGACTAAAATACCACCAGCATCATTTTTGTTATATGGTGCACTGTTTTCTTGCATATTCTGTCAGGCTTCAGCTTCAGCAAAGGCACTTGTGAGAAAACAGCTCATAACCTGCAAACTGTCATTTCGAACCAAAGCAAAAGAAAGACAAACCACTTCTAATAAAAGTTTGATCACTTAATTTCTATACACTGGCTCCCAAAGCTACATAACAAGTAGCAAAATACTGCAAAGGAGAATAGAGTAGTGCTTTTTTTAAGGAATAAGAACTTGGTCAAATTGCATTTTCTGTCCTACTAGATAAATTAGGGCCTGACTCAGGTCCTAATAAATGTACACAGTGACTCTCAATGACCTCAAGACTTGCTGAATCGCAGTGATATTATATTGATCTTACAGCACGAGTAGGATTGAATGCTGTTTCTTCAGGTTAGAAAGGAGTGATGTGCAACTCCAGGAGGTAACACAAAGAGCACACGTTACTTGAAAAGATGCAGGGCTGTCTAACTGAATTTGTTATTTGGGGGTTTGGTTGGTTTTGTTTGGTTGCCGTGTCCGCCCCCCCCCCCCCCCCCAAATCTCATCTGCATTTCAACAGATACACTGTTTTCTGGAAACTGCTTCCTTGGTGCAAACATAAAGAATGATATCAAGAACAGCACAGAGATTTTCCTTGGTTTTGTTTTAAACCAGCACATAAGAACAGCACCGCACAAGCCCAGAGTCCTGAAACCCTTTGCTTTACAGGAGACTCTCTTCAATGGGACTTCCCAGCCATTATACAGACACTAACTCAGCAGAACATGAACATATGTACAGGCTGAACATACTTTTAGGCCGTAAATTTGATGTAATATTCCACTGGTTTAGCTGTCCACACACTCCCTCTTGTGTAGCTACAGGAATGCTAGGCGCTATCATACTAATACCATCGCAACAGGAGTGAAAAGGTGGTTAAAGCATGTTCTTCTGCTCTTTATCACAAGATAAAAATCCAGGAGAATCCAGCATGACTGTCAAAAGCCAAGCTCAAAACCAAAATAACATCCAAAAGACAAATTTCCTCTACTGTAATCACTTAAAGCAGGGAACACATTGCCATTTCTTTTGTGGACACTTGCAGTCTCATCTATGTAGTGTGTAGATTAACTTGGGGGAAAATCAAATCAATCCACGAAGTGATTAAACACAGAGATGCCACCTCTGAGATAGGAAATCTTTAAGCCATGTATCTGTGGGAGATGAACAAGCGTATCAAAGAAGCATCACTGTGCATACGTATGCTTTCAAAGGTATTCTGTACCAGCCCAGCTGCGACAAGACACTGGCTGAATGAGCCTCTGGTCTGACCTAGTGTGACTGCCTGTCATGTTTGTCTTTACAAAAGTGCCACCGAGCTCAGCATCTCTTACAAATCTATGACATTTCTGGAACATTATGATATTACTTTCATTTGGCACGAGTAAGAAAACCACATAACCCAAATCACCATCACAACTCACTTGGAAACATAATCTCGACAAGCCCTCTGACAAACTATTCAAGAATGGAAGCGTTTTATGAAAGCTCCCCTTGAATAATTCCATGACTAAGGCATACAGAAAGCTTCCAGTCCAAAATCCTAAACTGCAATGCAACTTAGTTTAAACTATTAATAACAGTACCATCACAGCCGTTCATATCATTTTAACCTGATGAACCTCTATTATATTAAGACACTGAGGCTCTTTTAATGAATGTACATCAGTAAAAAAAGAAGAAAAATAAAAGTTATAACTTGGTCATAAGTCCAGGCAGCCCTGGGCACCCTCAACACAGCCCTGGGCACCCTCGATACATCAGAAGCTGGACTGAGGTAAGCACAGTATATTTTATAGTTGTCAGAGATGTCTTCAGCAGGACACATAAAACAAGGCACTGCTTGAAAGCTTAAGTGGTGATGGTCAAGTAGGAGTAGCCTGTTCAAGAGCAAGACTGAAATGTTTCACATCTACCTGCCAAACTTTTGTAGATCCTTCTCAAACCTTAAAACCTCTCCCAAAGAAATCAGGCCATAAAACGAGCCATGCTTTTCTCGGAAAGCTGTTCAAGTCTAACAAGAATGCTTTAAATGAGTCAAACTTCTTCATATTTGAAGTCCCATCCTCTATTAAAAACAAGTTTTTAAAAGAATACTAACATTTAGGGATAAAGGGTAAATTAAAGTTGTCACAGAAAAACTCAATGCATTTGTATGTATTTAATAACTGAGGGGAATCAATTAATATTGTCATTTTCCAAAATGATTAAAACTGTTGGCCTCAGAAAGCAAGCACAGAACATGACACTAAAGGATGCAGTTTAGCAAGAAAGTGTAGAAGTTCGAGAGATATACAAGCACTACTACATTGCTACAAATACATTTTGTAAATCTAATTACGGGTACATCATTGTGGGACAAAAAGGCAATAGCCACACCATACCTATTAAACATTCCTACAGCCCCGATAACCATTAAACCCTGGAAATGTAATAGGAAAAAGAAAGGGAAACTGCTACAGCTGCAGAACTGCCTGCAAAAATAAGCAGCTCTATGGGGCTTAGAAACAAAAGAGAATAGGAAAAACAGTGGAATTGTAAATAAGTTCACAGCATTTAATTACAAATCTGAAGCCAAGTCTAAGTCTACAGAAGCCTCTTAAAGCACATGAAGTTTGCTTAGCAGAAAAGCCAAAATAGGTTTTTAATAAACAGCATAATCTGGATTTCAAAGGGCACTGGATTCAACCTTCTGCTGCTAGGCATAAGCACAGATTTGGCATAATTTTAGATAATGGCTTCAAAAACTTCAGAAAATGAGCCTTGTTTGAGGCATAACAAGACAAACGGCTGCTTTAACTTCAAAGCAATGTTTAAAAGGTTTCAATAATAGAAACATTTAGCTAAGGCAAGAAACAGATGAAACTGCGATGACAAAAATATCACCTCCCTGCTTTGTGCAGTGTCATTTCCAATGCACTTCAGACTCTACAGAGAAAGATTGCCAGCACATCTATTATACCACCATATGAGCATGCATATTTATCCTGAAAGTACAAAACCTCTTCTCAATATCTGTTTTAATAATGACAGAAAATATACAGAATAAAAAATAATATTGAATTGTTATTCTTTTATTCTTTATTTATAGTACAATCTGATTTTAAAAGGAAAATTTAAACATGATATTCCATTTCCAGTTGGGGTGAGGTTTTATCCAGTTTTAGTAATTTAACTCTTTGAGAAATGGGAGAAATCAGCAGTAATCTTCTAATCTAAAGACTAAAAGACTACAAGTACCTACTTGATGAGCCAATGAGGCAAAACCAGGACTGCAGAAAATAAGTAAAGCTGAATAACCTATGATGCATGCTTACTTATTCTCTCCCAAAAGCACCTCTAACCCATCACTTACACATCCCACTCTTAAGCCTATTACACAATTACTTTCCAACACAACTGAAGAAATGGCACTTTTGCCTTTACATCTACTAACTAAGGCAAGCCACACCTAAGAGATAAAATGGATTTATTTGCTTCATATATATGAACTTTATTTAAATATGGTTCTCCAACACAATAACAATAATCCTCCTTAAGCAAAGATGGAAACACTTGTCATGTAATCCTTGCTCTACTAAAAACACCAGAGGAATTGGCCTAAAGATATCCCTTCCAGTAAAACCCTTCGGCTTCAGGAATCTGTATGTCAGGTTTCCTGCAGTGGCATATCTCTGCTATTGCTTTCATCACATGAAGGAGGTAGAAAACCTTCAGAGTCTAGCAGCAACCTCCTGGCATGGAGCTGGTGCGATGGAGGAGTCAGGCCTGTCCTCGTTTTGTGATGATGCACAACTTATAGACAATGCTTTACAGAACCGTAATTAGTTTCACACACAGAGTTTAATACTCCCCCTTCTTACTCAGTGCTACACTAGGCTGTCTTTGACACAGACGCTTGTAAATGAGTATGTTTTATAACTCAATAAATAGTGTCCACAAGCTGTACTGTGAAAAAAATAACACCTCTTAACCAGTAGTGTGCTATCTTCAGATAGAGTCACAATGTATTCATTTCTGTCAATATGGGTAGCATTTATTTAAAAGAACAAGGTCACTCTGGCACTCTGTTGTAATTGTCATACTTAACTATAAAGCATGTTCATAAAATCCACGGAGAAACTTACTTCAGCTTCACAAACACAAAGGAAAAAATAATCACTTTAATTCCTGGTATAGATTAAATCATTGCAATTGAAATACCAAAGGAAGCTCCAGCTCCTTCCACACCACCTGCCATTCACCTGGCAGATGAATCTACAGCAGTCAAGTCAAACTTAAGTGATAGAGAAGTTGGTCTGACTCTTCCCTGTACATCCTATGTGAAGGCAGATAGGGGTGCAGAGGGTGCACTTGCTGCTTGCTTCACTTCCCTTCATATTCATTCCTCGTATCTGATAGCTCCTCCCTTCTGCTGGCCATAGTGAATCTTCTCTTTCCTTTTTAACGAATGGCCCTCCTCTGGACTTGCTCCAATAGGTCCACATCCTTCTTGTATTAGCTTAGTTTATCCCCTTCCATATCCTACTTCATTCTTCCCCCTCTTACCTCTTCCATCTCCCCCGTCTCTTGCACAATCCTTAACCCACACTTTCTCAGGACTTACCTACCCACCAACATGCAGTTTATAGAAGTGTTGATACCAATGTCTACAGCAAGGAGAGCAGTGTGTTTTGTGATTTCCCCTTTTACTTACAGGTCGTAAATTTCCAGTCTGTAATGAACAGCATTAATCCAAAGCTTTTTATTTTATTTTCACTTTCCAAGCTGTAACCAAAGATCCTTGAGCTGTTCTCCCAAGATGGACAGCCATCACACACTTGTCCTTCTAAGCAATGAGGTAGAACATGGGGAAAAAATACGCATGCAGTGCTCAGAGAGGGACTAAAACCCAGCCCTACACACTCCTCCAGCCCTCCTCTCACCGTTGGAAACCTTCTGTTCTACCTGTTTGATCCTGAGACCATACAGGGGATTTTAGGTAAATCTCAGCCTCACACACTGAATTAGCAGCAGACATATCATAGACCTTTTAAAGTCCAGTAGCTCACAAGGATCAAACGCTTCCTGCTCCTGCAAGCACAGCCTGCTGCAAAGGTAAGCTGGCACACTGAGGCAAACTGATTTTGCAGAAACCTGTTGTCCAAGATGTGAGGGTAAAGAACTGAGCTCAGCACATAAGCCTATACAGGCAGGCAGGTGAAGTGTTAAACACCAAACAGTCAGCTAAAAGCAGAATTTTGAGCCCTAACACCCAAGAAATGCAAGTTTACCTTTATGCTGCTCACTGGAAACACGGTGGCTACACCGGGAATAACTTAATGTATGCAGCATTTGTGCAAAAACCTGTTAAGGAGGGCATTCCACTAGTGAAGCAAAAGGAGTTGGGGCGTAATTCAGTGCTTCAGTGGGTGAGGAACAGACAGATGTCTCCATCTGCAGCTTACTGCTAAAAAGGTAAAGTCATACAATGAAAATATCATGCAGAGGGGCTCTCTGCAGAAAGTCTGTGGGTGCCAACTGTGTGGGAATCACGGGAGGTTAATCTGTATTGCTCTGTATCTCATGGAGCAAAAGAAGGCACAGATTTTTCAGGAAGTTTTATCCTAGTTTCTAGTTGCTTATCATCTCCAGCAAGGTTTGGGCAGGAGTCAGGCAGGACCGCACCTCCCATCTTTACTTTAAGCACCAGTACAGTGCTGAGCAGAGCACAACATCTGGGCTTGAAAGGTGCTTCACAACTGAAGCCTCAAAGAAACCAGCGGAGTCAGAATCACTTAATGCCCAACAAGGGCACTAATGGGTTGGATCCTACAATGCTCTAACACACAAACTCATCAGAGAGATGTGATTTACCTTGACCTTGTAGTACTCCTTGACTTCAGGCTGAATGGAATCAAAATCACCACTGATGTAGTCAGGCAAGAAGCTGAAAGGAAAGCAATGAGCAGTGAAATGAAAAACTAATCCATCTTTCTACATTTAATATTTATCTTTTCAAGAGCATTAATCTCTTAAGGGAATAGGAGTTAGTTAAAAGTGTGTTAAAACAACAGTTGGTATGAGGTGATACAAAATAAGGTAACAGATGAACTGTAAAACTGGTAAACCAGTGCCCCTTCTTTGCTGAGGGAGCTACACATCGCCTAAATACTTATACATCTCCCGGGGTAAGGCAAGACTTGTATCTGCATGGTTCTGGAAAGACAACTCTCAAATATCTTTCAAATGTATCATTTAGTCAGCAAAGTATCTGAAAAAGCATATCTGAGTGCTGTACATTAAGCCTCGGAGGATATCTTCTGACAGAAGATGATGATGATGCTTCTTGGACAGCTGGTATGCCACAGATGTTCCAAAGACTTGTATTTTAGTTTGTTACTGATGTCATCTCCTTTCTGCTCTTCTCCTTGATTATTAACAATACTCTTCCCAAAATATGGGAGCCAAATGCTCAGTGATTTTTAAGTCATATCTTGGGTGTACAAAACGTGTATGAACCCGATCTGAAATCCTAACCATCATTTGTATGGTCACATTACTGCAGAGCACATAGAAATACTGCTGGGATATTTATCTCAACTTGCTGCTTGTCACTTTTTAATTGCAGAATGCTTCAAAATATTTACTGTATAAATTCTTACCAAATTCATAATGAAACTCAACTGTGCTGCAGAAAGAACAGTTTAAGAATACATGTCGGGAAAGAAAGAAAACTACACCAAAACCAACCAACCAACCAACCCCAGAGAAATACAGCTTTCCATTTTGCATAATTCCTGGAGCCAGGACAACAGGTGAAAGTGTTGCTACTGGTTCAACACATCAGGCTGAACCGAGTTTTGAAGTCAAAGCTGTGATTTCAGTGTTTTCTAACCATTTAAATACATAGTTCCTCTACTCTGAGGTTACTATAATTTATGAGGGGTATGAGAGTTCAGCAGCAAACTAGTTTACAGCTCAAGCTGTTTGACGAGGAATTGGGCAAAGCATACTGGGGCATATTTTTCTTCCACATGGTTTTAGAAGAACGTGGCAGGGTCCACAACACCCCCCATGTAAAAACTGGTACAAACCTCATGTTTGGCTCTGCTCAAAGATTTCAAAAGAGACACGTAGTCACTGGCCACCATTTCCTTTGAGAACTGAAAGCTGCTTCAGCAGAAGCTGGTAGGTACGACTGTTGTGAGCTAGTTCACGTGCAACTACGGCATTTCAAATTCACCGCTCTCTGCTAGTACTAAGGCTTTATAAAAGGATATGTACTAAATATAATCTCTCCAAAGGTGATGCTCCCACACTCACAGCAGGGGGAAGGGCAGTCCCTTCTGCATCAGGATTTATCGAGGACACACAAACCAGCTAGAAGAAATGCAAATGGTTCAGTGCTCTGTTTCATGTGCCCAAGTCAGTACAGTTCAAAACCAGAAAAAAATAAACAGAAAGTTAGATTTGCTTCTTCACTGCGGGACTGACCTTTTCAGCATACAAAAAACCAGCACGTTTTCAAAATCTAAATTTTAAATTGCTGCCTTTTTACCTTTCCACAATTTTCCCAATGAAATACTCACTGAATACAACAAGACTAAAGAACTACAGGTATTCTCTTTCCATTTGTTATTTTCCTTCCATTTCTTCCTGACAGGAATAAAGCCATTAAAAGTAAACTCACTCCAGGCCTTACAGTGGTGGCCCCAAATGTGAGCCCTGGAGGCATCCCAGCAGGTTGCCAGGAAGAACAACAGCCAGTTGTCATGGAAAGCCAACTTGGTATGACACACACATCCACTCTGATGAAAAAGCAGATGTCTTTAGGTTGTTTATCTCACTGAAATGCGGTACATAAATCCAAAAGTGTCTCTGCCATGTTTTTTCTCTACAGTAACTACAGACTGCTGAGCTTTTAGATAATCAACCATTTCTCCTGAGTGCTTCAACAGGCATAACTGGGAGCAGAATTAGCCAACAAAGTATCTTCCCAGCATCAAATTCTCCTGCACAGCTTTAGCTCTCATCCAAAGTAAAACCATTTCCATGACAAATGCTAGCTGAAGTTCTGTCTGAATTTTTACAGGCAAAACCCCTAAAAATCTCCGTCCCATGTGCTCTGCCATGGCTCCTGGCCACATTGCCTGAACACATATCCTCTGCCAGGAATTGCAACATCCATTTTCAAAACATCCTCTCTAAACAGTTCACTTGCAGCCACCACAAAGCCAGAAGCGACTGACAGAGAATAAGGAATTATGGCTGGGAACTTCAGAATTTCAAAGAGCCTATAGCCTCACATTGATGAATCCCGAGTAAATCTCAACTTGCACTGTCTGCCTCACAAACATCATAAAATGTTTCAGCTTTGTTGTCAGATGGCTGCTCTTTGTAACTTATTGGCTATACAACCCAACAAAGCAAGCCAGCCTTCAGTCAAAAGTGAAAAGCTGCATTTGGCGTGGTCCTTTTGAGTTCTGTGGAACAAATTGCCCGAGTCAGGTGAGCAGAATCAAATCAAAGCTCTTCTCTAATTAACACCAGTGAAGAAAAGTCATTCTGTCCTAGTCTAAGTTGTCCCAGACTGACTAACCTTGGCGAAGATTAGCACTTGCTGATACAGGAAAAGGGGAATGAGTTCAGAAAGGTATATATGGAAAAACCCCTCATACTGAAGTAACTTAAGAATATTTTGTAATGATTGGGTTTCACTTCTTCGCTATGCTGTAGTTCTGTATTTACTCCAGAGTACAGGCTAGTCCAGGAGAACAGGCTCTGGAGCATCACATATCAAACTTACTACTGTGTGAGTGGAAAAAATGATGTCAGAAAAAAGCAACAAGAAAGGCCCCTCCTTTAAACTTAAATCAGCCCCTCTTATTTATGGATTAAAATCAGGTAATATATTAACCTAACCTATGTTTTTCTACCCTCTGACCTCAAATTCATGAATAATTCTTATTCTGTATCATAACTATTGAAGATGACATCTATTTCAGTGACATACATGGCACACATCCTTTTATCTTTTTGCCCATGATAAAAAAAGGTTTGAATTCCTTTTTCTAAGTGCAATTTACAATTGCAATTTCTAAGCAGTCTGGATGATGCAGTCTCCTGCACTTCAGAACCATGTTTCACCAGTCTCATTAGCTACTAATTATCACTCTGAATATAAGGTCATGACCAGCTCAGCTGGTTTGGTTCTCTGCTGCTTTACACTGACATTTATCAGAAGTGAGCCAACTCCATAATTCTAATGGCGTAAGCATGAAATTCATGTGAGATCAGCTTCGTCTACCAAGCCTTTTCTAGAGCTGTCAAGCACTGAGCAACAAAAAAATCCTTAGAGGCTTTGGGTCTTTCTTCTCATTCTGTTTCCCTTTTTGGAGGTTGAGGGGGTTTTTTGTTTGGCTTTAGGTTGTTGCTTTTTTGGTGCTGTTGTTTTGGGGTTTGTTCTCTTCAGGGTATTTTAGAGCCATACGGGATCCATCTAAAATGAGTATGGAGTCAGGAGACCAGGACTGCTTTCAGATAAGGACCTGTAGGCACTTCCAGAGCAGACAATGTTCCCTGTATATAAATTGTGCGGTTTTAAACCCAGAGTTTAATATGAAACTTTTAAAGGTTTAGCCAGCTTAGCAAGAAAGGAGCCAGCACTATTTGTCACAGATTTTGAGACGGATCCCACCTAGAGGCCTTATCCCAATTGGATACAGGCTAAATGTTGTCTGAACAGCACTATGAGCTCCCAGGATGCCGGGTTGGAGAGCAGGAGAAAAAAAAATAAGAGATTCCATGAAGTTTGCCATAGTTTCGAGGTACACTAATGAAATTCCAGTCACCAGTACCATAAAACAGTCATTGACTCTTGCCATAGACACAGATTACAAAATAAATAGGAGCTATTTAAACTTCTGAGGTTCTCATGCTAAGTGAGCACAACTGTGCCTTTTGCCTTCAAGTAACCCATCTAATGGACACAGCTTAATTCATGAAGCTGTTTTACTTTTAAATATTCACCACTAATGAGCAGCATGTTAAATTTATAATATCAGAATACCTGGTCCTTTACTCACTCACTTTAAGAATTCATTAGGGGATGGCAAATATGGCTTTTTATCAGGTTATAAAAAAGAAAGCAAAAAACCCAAGAGATCACACTTTAGCAGTTTATAGTAAAAAACTGTGCTGCCTCCTTAAATAAATTGCTCTGGCATAACTGTTCAGTTCTATCATTAATTCAAAGTTACAGTTTCCTAGTACTATTGACTTTTCGTGTGATGTAGCTCCTTTAGCACATAATTGCCTGCAATTAACCTTCTTTAAACAAATGTTAACATCAGAGACATGAGCATTTAAAGGCAGTATCTGCGGTACCCTTTGCTTCCTTCAGTTAGAGCACAGCAACGTTCCCACACAGACAAGCAGTACGTGTCCCAGCTGTGCCATTCGGGAGCATGGAATGGGTTCCCTGCACTGTTTCTTCCACTGCCAAAAATAAACCTCAAAACCAGTGCCTTTTACCCTAGACCAACAGACACACACAAGCTGCTTCCCAGCAGAAAGAAATGAAGATAACGTGGTGCAGACTTAACACGAAGCAGTCACTAAAGTCAGCTTTGACTTTCATAAGCATCTCCTAGTTGGGAGTACAGAAGATAAAGCACTCTAGGATTACTTCAGGATAAATGTTAAAGTCACAGTTTAACAAAAAACCCCAGCAAACAAAATAATGTCCCCAAACCTACATTTGCTAACTGTTAAAGTGCACTTTCACCTTGCCCTCCTGACTGTCAGTCTTGACTATAAGGGTGAGTGAGGGCTGCTCTCATCAGAAAGGCGTTGAGTTGTCTAAATCTGTCAGAAGTATACTGTTAACTGCTGTGAAGACCAAAGTGCCTTTTTAACTCCTGGAGACAAGTACAGCACAAGTAGATGCCATTTCTGTTTTGCCTCAAAGCAGCATACTCGGGTGCCCCATCTAGCTGTACAGAGGCGAGTTCCTCAGGAAAGGGGAAATGTCAGATTGCAAGACCCATTCAGAGTTAACGGCTATTCAATCTATAAATACCTTCCCAGCATTACCTGCAAGGTGGCCACAACTAAGGGTCACACCCGAAGCTCAGAAGCCAAACACTAAATACCAATACAATTAATGAACCTCAAACTGACCATAAAAAACCATTTTGGTTTGGTTCATCTCAAGCAAATCACATGAAGGATTCCACAATTTATCATCATCAGGCCTTTAAAAAACAGCTAAAGCACAGTCCATCCCCTTCTCCATCCTCTACTTCCCAATCATGACTCTCTTGAAGTCAGCTAGCTTACTTTTTCTGACTCCATGGTTCACATCACTTATTTCCTCCTTAAAGCCTCCCTTATCACTACAGAATATTTGTATTAGGGTGACACTAACAATAATGTGGTGCTATTTGCTGTATGAATTCAGAAAGAAATAACAAAAGAAACCCCAATTGCCTGTGCCTTCTTCAAAGACCTTAATAAACCCTAAAGTTCATTATGCAATTGCTTACACAGAACATCATTCCCAAACAACATTTTGTATATTACAATAAGATCACAATAAATCCAGATGAGTTTTAAGAAGATTAAAAACAAAAGGGGAGGGGGGTAGGGTGGGGAGACAACAATTGCAGACCCAGTTTAACAAAGGAAGCAAGTGTATGCACACATCAGGCCATACACAGAGAGCAGATTGGTGTGACCCTGCCAAAATTCTTGGCACAGACTGTTACCACATCTGTGGATTACGGACAGGTAGCTCTGTGGTTAAAAGTACTTGGTAATACTTGGCAACCTTGGAGAACAGCCTCTTTTCTCCTTACTTTTTAAAGAGCTTAGTGTTAAAAGAGCATAAAAGTATTATTTCATTTGCAAACGCTGTGATTTAAAGAAAAAGATAAAAGTGTGTGAAGATATGAGGGCAATAATGCATTCATTTATGCTTGCCTGGTATGCAGTGTCACCTTGCAAATAGTAAAAAAATATCTGAAATAAATTGAACATATTACCCTCAGCTCAAGCTGCTATGCAAAGCACACATCAGGGGGACATCTTCTGCAGGGGACAGCCAGCTCATTCCCATTATCATTAACAAAAATCAAACAGCTAACACCCTGCCTTGAAACCCTATCCCTCAGTGACAAAGAAAAGTGTTAATGATAGCTACAACTGTTGCATTTTTCTTTTAAATTGTCAATATTTGAAACTCTTCTCCAGCTGCAATCAATACAGTACAAAATAAAGGGATGCTCCAGGATTTAAGAACTGTTCGCTTGTTTTCCATGGTGCTGAACAGCCTCCTGTGTTCAGGTAAGTACAAGTACTTTGGGAAAAACCCAGTGTGCACAGGACAAGCAACTCCCAGAGACTGCTCCTAAGTACCCGTGGCTTCTTTTTGATTACTTACAGACTGATGCGTTGCTTAAAATAAAGACTACATGACTGTAATGTTGCCATCACCTTAGAGCCAGTTAAAGCTGAAACTATTCAGCAGCACCTCTCAGAAGAGCCTCAGCATCTGCCAGGCTCAAGCATCATGTCTTGCTGTTGGATCCTTGGCGAGAGGAGTGAAAACAATGGGGTTGAGCTGTGAGTTTCCAACCTTGCACAGGGCAGCATGGCTCAGGCCATGCTTATTCAGTGGCAGAATATGCATCAGTGCCTCAGCGTAAGTCACACGAAAGCACATGGGTTTGAAAGCTGGGGAAGCATAAGTGCTTATCCAGAAGTGCCAGACTCTAGTTTTCTAGGACATGAGCCCAGAGGAAAGGTGAGGGAAGATGAGCAACATAACCAGGACTCCCTCCAACAGGTGAGAGTACGTGACTAAGAAGATGGAGGCTGACAAGACACCCGAAACTGTTTTACCTCCTGTCATGTCAGATGGCAGAACTGGCCCTAAAAATTGAGGAAGACCAGCCATTACTCAGAGAAAGGTAAACTGTTCATTATTAACAGTTTACACTGCATGTGAGGAATCAGAGGGATGGGATCTAAAACCTGGTAAACTTAGACTGAGGCTGTCACAAAGTACACTGAGATTTCAATACTAGTCTCAAAAAGGCAGCAGAGGAAGCCAAAGTTTGCTCAGCCTTGTTCACAGAGTGCCACCAAAGTTGGATTTTGGTGCTCCAAGAGGAGAACGAACTTTGACAAGACAAACAATCTTTTCTTTCCCAGAAAAGCTAGAAACACACATATTATATTTTCCCTCCTAACAAGATCGTTCCTAACAACCACTACAGTGTGACCTGAAAGCTCATTATACAATTTCAAAAGTCAGCTTTGATGACAGGTATTTTAACTCGACATGTCCTTTCTGTGAACCTTCACACCAGTAAGAACACTTACAAGTCAAGCACAATCAAACAATAAGCAGCTACATGTGAAAGACCTTCACTGGGATTTCCTTGCTTTGATAATTTACTTATTTCTCCTGAGTACCTTAAGTACCTGCCTTGAGTTTAGCATCTCTTTACTTGCAAAAATAGGGATGACCACTTATGCAGGAGAGGTTGAGTTTGAAGAAGCTTCTTCGTGGCTTGAAATTGCAGTCAGTAGCTTGCAGCAGAAATTCTTTAGAGCCCTTTCTACACGACGACTCACGAGAGCAATGAGAAGAGATTTATCCCCTTACTGAGCAACGTGTTCCAAGCAGGCAGGCAGAAATGTGAAGGTTTTCAAAAGTCTTACTTATACTTCTCCTGTTTGAGCCCCTATTTTCTTTTCCAATTTCCATGTACCCATAATTTTACAGATTAATTTTCTGTTTCATGGCCAGAAAAGAGACATCCTGACACTTATCTATAAGGAGGAAGACCAGCCATAGTAGCTGAATTGTCACACAAAAATGTATTAAAACACACCTACTCAGAAGACAAGAAGTCTTAAGGAGGAATCCAGAACATCTGACGACAACACAACTGCTGAAAGGCAAAGTTAACTCCCATATGGTTATAATCAGTGTCATCTGTCCTGGGCTCTAATTGCCTGTAGAGCAGCCACTGAGCAAACTTCTGACCCTTCTTCTTTTTGGTGGAGATGTGCTTGATTATCTCAGATATAGTAATAAAACTTCTTCAGGTTTCGAGCCCTCACACCGATAAAGTACATAACATTTTGCAGAGAAACAATGCACTGAGGATCCCAAAAACCCTTGTGCTACACAGAGGAACAAAGCATGTTTCTTAATCTTTCTAGGGAATGTGAGCCCACATGGCAAGGAATGGAGGAAAGACGTGTAACAACAGACAGCTCTTTGAAGTCTGTTGTCTCTGTGTGGCTGAAATTTGGTAACTCACTGGGAGGCAGAAGTTTTATTAAGCCTTTCACTACTGACTTCTGCTGCAGCTTCTTCAGAGCTGACAGAGAACCAAGATACTCCACTGGAGCATTAGCATTTCAAAAGGTACCTGCATCTCTGCCCAGCACAGCACAGAAGCATTAATTAGAGAGATAGCAGAAGATAAATGTGCATACAAAATGAGAGCTGGGCTCTATCTGATGCTGAGTAACCTTTACCAAACAGCATCCTCGCTTTCATCAGAATAACTCAAGGGACTGTTCTCCCATTTCTACACAATTCAGCTATACAATGTATGACCCCATTTCATTTTCTGAAACTTGTGATTTAGACAACACATTGCAAAGTTTGATAGAAATTCTTTAAGGTAAGTACTAATCACAAAGGTGAAAAGTAGACCTTACAAACTCTGAAGGAAAAGTGTCTAATACACCAGTGTTCCTATATTTAGTGGGATGGAGCACCACAGCTGGGTATGGCTTCTTAGCTGACAGAGGCATCCTACTCCCTTTAATCCTTTCTTACCCTCCTCAGTGTCACCGCCTCTATGCAGTACCAGTATGGATATTTTAGTTAGGAAAGTCAGCAGGTTTAGAGTTATGAATACAGACAAGCAGTTCTCTCTCAAATAAGACTGGAATTATTTTGAACAATCATTTTTGTGAGCATAGCTGTAATTAAAATGCCTCTGATAAAGCTCTAATTAAAGAGTAAACACCTCTCTTATAGTTACCTGACATATGGATGAAATTAAGAATGCTGGGCTGCACCCAAAGGCACATGACCAGCAGGTCGAGGGAGGGGATTCTCCCCCTCTGCTGCACTCTAGGGAGACCCCCCCCCCGCAGTCCTGATCCAGCTCTGGGGCAACAGCACAAGAGGAACATGGAGCTGCTGGAGTGAGTCCAGAGGAGGCCACGGAGCTGCTGCGAGGGCTGGAGCAGCTCTGCTCTGGAGCCAGGCTGAGAGAGCTGGGCTGGGTCAGCCTGGAGAACAGAAGGCTCCGGGGACACCTTACAAGTGTTCTAATACCTAAATTAGGGGGCCTACAAGAAACCTGGAGAAGGACTATTTACAAGGGCAGATAGTGACAGGACAAGGGGGAATGGCCTTAACCTGACAGAGGGGAGATTTAGGTTAGATATGAGGAAGAAGTTGTTCCCTGTGAGGGTGCTGAGGCGCTGGCACAGGGTGCCCAGAGAAGCTGTGGCTGCCCCATCCCTGGCAGTGTTCAAGGCCAGGTTGGACACAGGGGCTTGGAGCAACCTGCTCTAATGGAAGGTGTCCCTGCCCATGGCAGGGGGTTGGAACTGGGTGAGCTTTAAGGTCCCTTCCAACCCAAACCAGCCTGTGATTTTACAAAACCTCCCCCAACCTGCTGCTCACACTCCTTTTGATGCAGCCCAGCAAACGGTTGGTTTCTGTCTCAAGCACACACTGAAGCCAGCTCATGTTGAGCTTCTCATCAGCCAACACCCCTAAGTTCTTCTCCTCAGGGCTGCTCTCAGTCCAGTCTCTGCCTAGTCAGACTAAGGTGCTATAGTGTGTTTTCAGTAAAGCAAGTAGGTATGTGCAACTACTGCTATTAAGTTTTTAATACCCAGACTGTTGCTGGGATGTATCCACCAAATTCCTACTGTCTATGGCTTAAGCTGGCTGTTGTCATTAATGTTTCATCAAAAGCATTTAGTTTACTGTCACTTCCCAATATAGTATTTAGAGCACAAATGATAGCATTTAGATAACTACCTACCTGACAGATATCAAATCCAAACAGGTCAGTGTATAGATTTAGTGCTTATTCATAAATGGCAATCACAGAATAAACTGCACACGACTGAGGCATTAGAAACATTACAAACACACATGATATTAGAGAGCTCTCTCTTTTCAACCTCTCCTCTCCAATCCTCCTCCTTTCCCTTTTTTCGTCTATTTGGGTTAAAAATGCTCAGACAGGAAATACCTCAGTAAGTGCATTCTTACTACTCAGAAAGCACATACAAGCTACATTCTCAGTAAGTAGCACATAGTCCAAAAAGCCCCTATCTTGGGCTCTGTACAAGTAATTTTCCATCCAGTAGACTAGCTGAAAACCCCCCAACTTCTAATGTAAACTCTGATGCTGTTGGTGCCCTCCATATTGTAAGAGATTTTTAACAATACTCCCTGTATTGACTTCACAATTTATTACGATTAAAAAAATATTTATAAAACCCTTACCTGCTATCCTACTAAGATCTATTACTGCACTACCACTTTCATTTAATCAATACCCTAACTAACTTCTCTTATAGAATCAGAAATAGATGTTAAGGACACAGGTCTACCTATAAGTAATACAAATGCCATGATGAGCTTTTATTAACAGCTATTCCCTTCATAAATAGTGATAGTAGTTGTTCCTCAGGGAAGACATTCAGAGGTCTGATATCCCTGCTGCTGTCTGCAGCCGTTTATGCTACAGGAAGGGAGAGGAGAACTCTGACCGGATGCAGCACTGGAAGTGCTTTGGAAAAGCCAGATGAGCCGATTATCAGACACTTGGAATTAGTGTGTATTGAGATGCTCTAGGAGCAGCCCAAAGACCACCACAGGTGACAGGAGGTAAGGTAACCATCATTAGAGATGTCATTTCATAGAAAAGTGAGGTTCTGGATGCCCGTGTGGCCCATTCCTTCAAATTCACTGCAAGATAATTTTTTCCACATGCTTTAATGCCAGCAGGTCATTAATTCACTGGTTAATGAAAACCATGTAAAGTTGGGAGGAACAGACCCATCTGCCTGATAATGAAGTAAGAGACCCACATTTTATTGGAATGACAGAAAAACTCATTGAAGTTACTTTTGTAATTGTCCTCAGAGAGAAATGGGAAGCCTGAAATCCTGCAGATTAACAGAGAACTCCGTTTCATTGTAAGCAAAACCATCCCCTAAGTCCTAGGCTGTTAGACACCTGGTTACGCTCAGATACAAAACAAGCATGCACCAGCCAGCTACAGCCAGCCAGCTAGTAACAAACGGGAATTTGGACTTATATGCTGATAAAAAGGCATGAAGGTTTTGGACCATTCCCACCTTCAAACTGAGCTCCAAACTGAGTGCGAAGATTGGCACTCCTGGGGGGGCAGCACACCTCCTCTCTAGGTAGCAATGTCTGGTGCGAGCCACACTGCAGCAGTTTGGGAGGATCCCATCACCAGTGTTTCTGGCAACATGGCACCCTAACTTTCTAAAGCAGCACCTCCCTTACCTAAGTCCATGATAGAGAGGGAGGTGGTGAACACAAAATCCCCCTCCTCTCCGAGCAGTGGAGGTCCAAGGCCCAAGAACGGCAGGCTGTGAGCCATCCATGAGCTGATGAAGCTTTTCCAAAGGCTGTGGAATCAAAGAGTGATTTCTTTTCAGTTAGAAAGATTTCTTTTCTTGTAGATGGAGTCTCAGCTTTTACAGGATTTTGAAAAATGCAGGATCCTAGATGCTATGATGCTCCTAGATGCTTATGTTTTGCCTAGCCCAAGAATGAATAGGTACAAGCAGTTTTCCCCATCCCTTTCTTCCACAAGGTGGGGCAAACAGTTTCCAAATGCAGCTTTCAGGTGAAACAAAAAGTTAAGATACTTACAATTACTTTTAAAACACAGATGTAAGGAATGAAAGATGCAAACTACTGGTAACCCATGCTTTTGTCCTATATGTTCAGAGGTTAAAATCATTCACTCTTCAGATAAAAGTGGAGCAAGCCAGTGTATGAACATTTGAATCAGCTAATTTACAAGGGGGGGGGGGTGATGAAGAAAAATCTGCATTTGCATTGGAAACTTGCCTGTGGCCCTGTGCCAAAATCCTGCCTAATACACTTGAACATGCTGAAATATTAAACCCCAGAAGCACAAGAACGAAAAGGGAAATTTTGATGAGCTCTTAAACAGGGTCATGAACATGATTGTATTTCTGCTGGTGCTACTGAAAGAAGTCAAAACTTGCCACGGCTGTTCCAGTGTGAGCGTGGCAAAGAAAGCACTTTCCACTCTGATTAGAAATGAGATCCTGCAGAACAGGGAAGGCATCACTCTCCTGATGAAAGCCCTCTTCAGCATGTTGGGAATGCTATTAGCGTTCTCGAAGCCACTCCGAGGTGTATTAGCATCACATAAATGCATGACAGCACTGACCACTTAATCCCTCTTCTGTCACAGGCAAGTTAGAAACTAAAAATTACACTGACACCCAAGGGTATTTTATAATAGAATACGAAATAAAATGATAAATTTGCAGATTATTTTGGCTTTGCCTCATGGTACTCCATTATACACCAAATATTCCTGGCCTCTCATTCATTACTATTTAATTACAATGGAGTACCTTTCTTTCAGACTTCATTAACCTCTGAAAGGAGTTTGTGACCTTGGGACCCTCCTTGCTACATGATGTTAGAACACTGCTGTGCCAGGAAACACTTCCTGAAATGCTGAATTTAATCAAATGCATAGGTTTTTATGGGAAACACACGAAACATGAGAAGTCTGCATGTGGTCACTTAATGAACAAGAGTTAGAGCATATCAATTAGACTCATAAATCAATACTAGATTAACATTAAAAGGTGCCACAAGAGCTTCCCCAGCGGACAGGCTCATTACAGTAAACATGGTCATGGATGCTCTTCCCTATTACTTTCACTGTGAGAAGAGGGAGTAAGGAAACGAGGAGGGATTTGCCCATGTACTTCCTACTTGTTTAAGCCAGCAGAAACGTCAGTATCTCACCAAGCCCAGTGACAGTGTAGCACGGCTCCAGCTCCTGTCTTTGTAAGAAACCGCTGTTCAATCTGAAACGCTTTGACTCTAAAAGGAAATCTGAGAGCAGTAACCTCTTCACAAGATGAGAGGCAGAACCACAGCCCGTGCAGTCGCTTTCATTGCTTAGCTGCAAAGCTTTGAATGATGGATCAATGCTGGCCCCTCGGTGCCAATCAGAGTGGATTCTTGCAGAGTGGGTGCGGGTTCAGCAACTCGCTTGCTAGCAACGTTAACTCCTCAAAACAGATTCTCCATCATCCCGAGAATTCCCTTTGAGAGCTAACACCCCGTCAATCCATGCATGCTCCTCACATAATTTCCTCATCTACAAAACCACCCCAACATCGCCTTATGCACAGTTTTCTCCGAAAATTAAAAGCATCAGAAAGAAGAGATATTGACACCCACATCTGTCACTTCCTTAATTAAAAGTATTTGTTGTCAAAGCTCGCAGATGATGCTTTAACACAAAAACTGGCACTGAATCATTTACTGACTCTTTTTCAGTTGTGTTTTTGGGACAGTCTGTCTTTCCCTCACCACTCAAAATACCTTAATGCACACAAATCTAATTTGATCTGTCACTGGCATTTAACACGCCCACTGCAGCTTGTAAACTTAGAAAACATCAATCCTCCCCCAGATACTGCTGGAACTTGCAGAGGCAAATCATATCTTTTGCCCTTACTACTATAGAGCCTTCCTGCCTTTCTTTCATATTACAGAATAGCAGTTGTTCTACTGGAGTTATTAGCTAGGTTTATTCCAGAGACTTTTCTCCTTTTCAGCTTTAGTATCGAAAACATTTTCACTCCCTTCCCATCCTTTTCTTTGTACTGTTTTTCTCCCTCCCTTTCAATTTTTGACTTCTTTAGATGATGCCTGTGCCAACTGTCACCTAATGTGTTCAACTCTCCCAAATGCCGAGGAAAAAGCCCTGCTGACAAAGAAACAGAGATTTTCAAGAGTGCTGTTGCATCAGTGTATACATGTTTTCAAGCCCTTGCAGAATGACTACCCTTCTGCACAGAAGGGATGACAACCACAGGCCCCCCTCTCAATGCTCTGGCCCACAGCTGGATGTCCAGTGCTTTGAACAATGTCATTGGACTTAGAACACACACCAATTGCAGGGAAAACAACAAGAACAAAAAAAGCCAACCTAAAAATCTCACTACCCTCCCTAAATATTTTACCAAGTATTTTGAGCTACACCTGAATACCAGTATCCCTTTTATGCTGGAGAAAAAGGCAGCCAGCTCCAAAGGCACAGCCTTTTATCCTCTGCCGTCGGTACCCACTGTGTCATTGTGTCATATATCAAGCACTCTAAAAATATACCTTTTCTAACCCGCTGATCTTTATCCATCTTCTTCACTGGCATCCTATTAGCTCTCTCCACACTAATGAGTTAATCCAGTCTCAAGCTGCAAATCCCTAACGCTGCCTTCACTTAATCGCTCTTTATCCATAATGCTTATAATGAATAAATGAAAGGGAACAGCTATATCATTATTTACTGCTTCTATTCTTTTTTATACGTCAGGCAACTTTTACACAGAAATCAAAATACTTAAAGCCACACTGAAGCAAACACAGAGCAAACTGCATGCACATGTGTATTCCGTCTGATCTAAAACATCTTATAAATGCATTAGCTACATGATGTAGATACCTGGAATGGGCCACTCAGCTTAATTTCAACAGAAAGAAGCAGCTTATTCCATCTGGAGTTTCTTAACAACCAGGGAGAGCCAGGCAGCTTGAGAGTCAAGCAGCTTGTGTAGGTGGGATATCCCTCTAGAGTTACTAGTCCAAGAACAATTTATTCCTATAGGATGAATTTCATTCCTGGTATTACAGCTTCCAAAGACTATCCTAAATATTTTGATCGCTCCACAGGCACGACAAAGTAATTCCAAATACAATAAGCAGTAACTATTTCCAACTATCACCAATGCTGCCTTCAAATCTGAAATCAGAGCAATAGATGCTCAAACACTATTTACACAGCTAGAAGTGGTGTGGTTATATTTTCTTTTTAAAGTACAAGGGATAAAAATGGATTGTGTTCCAGTCTCTGGAAGACACAGTAAGTGACAAAGTAGCAGTGAGAGTCTCATTCTTGCTCCATCCATTTCACAGGCTGCTGGAACAGTATCCGGTTGCTGCGGCAGTTTCCCTGCTTGCAATCACCATAGAGAAGTGATGCATCACATCAAGCATTAACTGCATTGCAAGAATTCAGGGTAATGTATGGAGAGGGCGTAATTGTGTAGACATTTACAGCTTAATCACTTCCCAATTAAGTCAACAGAACAACCTGAATCTGTACAAAAGGTAATCCAAGTCCGTATTTGGCAAGCACAGGCCATATCTATTCCGTGTTGTGACATTTAATAAGAAAAACTCAGTTACACTAAAAAAAAAAAGAAAACAAAACAACCAAAATCCATACAACACACAAAATCCTGTGGTAAAAGCTCTGCTGACCTTGCACAGAATCTTAGTTTCCCCCGTTCACCAAGCACATTTAAAATCCCCAAACAAAACCCAAACCTAATTTCTAGCAGAATCTGCCTGTATTTTGCAAAACTAAAGCCCAAACTGGTACCTAAACAAGGCAGGCAGTCTGTGGCTTGCAGAGGAGTGTGCATACCAGGGGTGTATGAACACACTGTATGCATACCCAGTTTTACATGAACTATGAGTTGAAGAAGATTTGAGTTTCCTGAACATAAATGTATCCAAAAGCAGCTTTGGAGGTACCACTGTAAACATTATCCACATGCTTGAGCAAGTTATTTCTGGTAGCAGAACACAACTGGCTCTATGATGAAGATTAACCCCCGTGTCTTCAATTGTGGAATTTGTAGAGCTGCCTGACGACTTTCTCTAGTCTAAATCAATGCTCAGCCCTTCTCATGGATGGATTTGCAACTGGTTCCACAGTTTTGCTCCGTGGCTTGTCCTCGTCAGAAGAGGCACATAATAGTCATCACTTGGTCCTAAATAGTTATTTATTAACTATTCTTATTTACCAACTGTAATAAGTAGTCTTGATCAGAGTCTGAGAACACAGTTCCCTGTTCTTGATAGCATTTTCTGTGAAAGCTGGGGCACAAAACATTTTAAAATGAAAAGCATTTGTAAAACAGAGACACGCCTGGAATACAATTAGATTTAAAAACAAATCTTAGCAGAAGAACTAGGAAAAATAGTTTAAAGAAAAATGGATTTATATTTTTAAGTTTTACTTCTCATTATATTCTATAATGCATAAAGTCCCCCATTTGCAAGCTGCTGGCTTCAGTAACACTCAATTTAAACAGATTTGAAGTATACAATCATCTGTCCTCAAAATAAAGGTCCATTTGAATGCAAATTGTTAAAAGTAAGAACTTCTGCCTTTCACACATTTATTAAAAGAGAACAGAGTCTACTGAAGAAAGAGAATAGGAAAGAAAACCAAGAAATAAACATCCAGAGTATGTTTACGCTCCAACAATCACAAATAAGTTTACTGAAAGAGCATTTTAGAGACAGCAGAAAGCTAATCTGAATAATTTATCTACGGTTGTTATTTGTGTTCAGTTCCATATGTAGCAGTCTTAATATCAAGTCACCTGGAAGGGACTATACCCGCGATTTCCAAGAGTTCTCTAGACAATGAAGAAAAGAAATAGCTGAGAAAGTGAAGAGGTGCTATAACACTAGTAATCCTTCCCTAAATCTCTGAAGGGTAACAGCGCAGATCAGTCAACTTCAAGGACATTTATTAACATACATTCATTTTAAGGCACTGCTGGCACGTGGACTTCTGTGCTCCCAGACTGAGCGCTCATCTTCGCAGTCTTAACAAGCTTCGTTCAAAGCTAAGACTGCTCTTGCCATGTTCATTATAAAGTTCATATTTTACATCTTAAATGACAAGTTCTATTGCAGCAAAACCCCAGCCTGGTTTGAGGCCTGTAGGAACTTTCTAGCTTTGCTTTGTTTCAAACACAGGAAAACTCCCACTCCCCAGCCTGCTCCAAACACTTGTAAAAAGTATTGCTCCATAAAAGCAAGCATTGCCTGCCTAATCCTTAATTTCTAGTGATATTCAGAGATCCAAAAGAAGCAAAGGCATACATTTCACCCTAACGCTACACACAGAGCCAGCATTTCCTGGATGCTGACAATTACTCCTTAGGCACAACAAACCAAACCACCATAAAGTGCAGAGTGCTCTTAGGCCAGCTCAGGACTCTGTTCTGAGCTGCTTTTTCCAGCTGTGACTCAATGCACAGGTATTTTATCACTACAAAGTCCTAACTTCTAGCATCGGGGTGGCCATAAATGATTCATAAAGCCAGAAATCACCCAGATGGAGTGATTTCTCTACTTACAGTACACTTGGGGCACAGGTACAGCTATGTGAAGAAGAAGCTGAAGCAATACAAACCCTCTGATTGAGAGACCTGGGATTAACTGAAAGTTTCCCTATATCCTCCTTTCCTGAGCCACTTTTTTTCCTTCCCCCACCCTGAATTACTGCTCTGGACAAATTGTGACCCCTTATTTTCCTGATTGGGAATTATAACTTGGCTTCTGGTGCTCTTACTGGGACAGCACAGCATTATGGGCAGAGCTCCTCGCTGGCAGCCAGGAGGCCTGGTTTCTCAGTCAAACTGTCCGTCTCTTTTGTATTTGCCCATCACTACATCTAACCAGACTTTTATCCTGGTCCTTCCCATCTCCCTGGAGTGCTCATAGAGATCAAGTCTGCCTCCACCTAGGACCTTATTAAATACTGATTTTAGGAAGAATGATACCTGGCCCTTTTATAGGTTCAGCTTTTAACAAGGAACTATTAGAAACTCCGATGAGACCAGATGAAAAAGGGCAGCATTTTAGCCCTTCTTAAACGTATTTACCCACATAAAGGCAACTGAGAATCTGAGATGATTTGGTAGCTCAGTGAGCAAACTGGGAACAAAACAAAGGTCTTGATTCCCCGTTCTCCATTTCAATCAGCGGACAATACTCTCACTCGAGACGAAACCTGGTACATCTACCTCTGCCACCTGTGAACCACATCCAGAAATTCTACCTAGGAGTGCTTTTCTTTTTCTACTCTTCCTCTGTGAAGAAAGCATGGTCCTGTATTAAGGGAGTAACTTACTTGCAGTGTCTCCCAAAATATAAGAAACGAGGCACGTGTGCTTCCACATACACACAGTGTAAATATTACTATCGTTCTATAATTTCCATCTTGACTAGCAAAAGCAACAGAAATTCAACATGAAGAGTAATTTAATCTCAACTAAATTCTGCTGATATTTCTAAGACCATGTGTTGGGTTTTGTTTTTAATTAGATGATAATCTGATAATCGGCTGTTTGATTTTCAGATTGAGGAAATGATGGGAAAGCCCTTGTCCATTTTCTGTTATGGTTTATGGAATATAGTAGTAACTACAATTAGAAGCACCTCCAAGTAAACCGAGCTAAAACAGCACTTTATGTAATGCGCAAAACACAGTACTTCCTAAAATTCTGACTTAAATCCAAACCATAGCTATGTAACTTCAAGATGTTTCTTTTATAGCATCTGATGACTAATTGAACAAAGCACTACAGTGATGTAGTCAATAACTCCGTAAGAAAACATACTCCTGAGTCTGGCTTTATACTGCTGTTTATCATCAAGAGGAACCCAGCAGTGAAAAAAGCACCAATGATTTTCACCTCTCATCAGTTTTGTGAGCATTTGATTCAGTGACCCAACAAGCCTAATATGCCTAGTGATGTTATTGCCCTTTCAGGAAACACCTCCCAGTACAGGAAGCTAATCTTGGGTTAAACTGAGGACTGAATCTATGAGTATCTCTTGATATCTCAACACTTCATTGTTTCTGAAACAAGCTTTGAATTATATCTACAGTACATGGCTCCTGGAATAAAAATGTATTTGAAAACGTAATCAAGTGAAAGTAATTAAATTGAAGATAGAAATGAAAAAAGCCAAAACTAGATGATCATAACGTATCTTGAGAGTTTCTCATCTGCACTACCTGAAATAAACACAATAAGTAACTTCAAATGGATTCATCTTTCCAAACACTGACAGATAAGTTGCTTTGGTTTTCTGAAATTTGCTGGTGCCTGGCTGTTTTCTAAAGTAAGCTAGGATTGAAAACCGGATCCCAAGTCAGGTATTCCCTAAAGGACCTGACTGTGGATAGGGATGGGCTTTCTGAACACTCCTGCAGATTTGATTAGGATAAACTCAAAATCCCAATTTTGATCTTTAAATACTGCTACAGTTTTTAGGTCAAACAAAAATGTCTGATGTGAAAGACTTCTTTAAGCCATTTGACAAATAAAGCACTGTCTTAGCTTTCAACTTTCTTGGCTTTCAGAATGCAATGCCTCAATTCACGGAACTCCTCACCACCAGCAGCAATGGGAAAGCCATTTCAAATAGCTTTGACCTCACATTTGAGGCCAATTTCATTTTTTGTAACATTACTGAAACACATCCTTACATCAGCATTTATAAAGCAAAAACTTCACATGTATAGCTCTCTCACAGCCTCCCCCAAATATACAATGGATATTAAAGACAAGAAAAGGCCATTGCAGTCTTCTAGTACAAGGCTATACTCAGAAAATCTCATTCAATATTTTCTGCATCAGTGCGCTAAATTTTGCCTGAACACAAGATAGCTTAAAAACAATATCCAGTTTAATCTGAAGAGTTCAAGCAAAGAATTCCTCTCAATCCTACGTTAAGCTACATCAATGGCTAATTACTTTCATAAGTACCCTATTTCTAATCCAATATAGAACACAGTGGAGTATATATGAATCTCTCACTCTATAATCCTATTAGGGACCTACTTTTCCATGAGGAGAAGGTTATTCAGGAGAGAATAACAAGACAAAAGATCTCATTTTACATATGGGTATTGCTAGCTGCTGCCCAGCTGTTTCTTTTTTGATTATATTGACAATAGAAACAGTGATTTCTAAGATTAGGCAAGTTCAGTGTAAGTTATAATAGACAATTGAACCAGCCAACAAAAGGAAGATAAAATGGCTGGTGAATTGGCACTACTAATCCTCAGTAATTGCCAAAATGCACACATGAAGCCATAAAACACACAGACAATTTCACTACGGGTTATCTTTCCACCTTCCACACCAGCAAATATGCAACTACTTTTCCTCATGGAAGTTACACTAGCTTAGTCTTCCTATTCAAAGGTTAAGCCTATTGCTTCCTTTTCAAACTTTTGAGGCAAAATAGAGCCCTGGAGAATGCATGCAGCATGAGGGAAAATAATGGTGAGTTAGAGATCTGTGTGCAGTTGCAGAGCTATAATCTTGTTGGGATCACGGAAACATGGATGGAGTGTTACAATGAGGGGATGTAGACTCTTTAGGAAGGATAGGATGGGAAGATGGTGAGGAGGAGTTGCCCTTCATGTGAGAGAGCAGCTAGAGTGCATGGAGCTTTGCCTGGGGATGGATGAAGTTAGGCCAGAGATGCCAAAGACAACATGAAGGGCTTGCGTAAGTACATAGATGATGAAAGGAAGACTAGTTAAAACGTGGGCCCATTGCTTAACATGACAGGGGACCTGGTTACAGAGAACATGGAAAAGGCTGAGGTACTGAACGCCACCTTTGCCTCAGTCTTTACTAGCAAGACAAGCCTGCAGAAATCCCAGGCACCAGAGACAGGGGGAAGACTGGAGCAAGGAAGACGTATTCTTGGTAGAAAAGGAATAGGTCAGGGAATACGTTAGTAAAATGGACACATATACATCCATGTGCGCAGATAGGATGCACATGAGTGCTGAGAGAGTTGGCAGATGTCATTGCAAGACCACATTTGACAATCCTTTAGCAATCATGGCAACTGGCAGAAACACTGGAGGAGAGCAAACATCATTCCTGTCTTCAAGAGGGCAAGAAGGAGGACTCTGAGAACTACAGGCTGCTTAGCCTCATCTGAATTGCAGGGAAGGTAATGGAGTACCTAATCCTGCATTTCCAGGCAAGTGGACAATAAGAAACTCCTCAAGAGTAGTTGGCATTGAAACATTTGTCATACACCTAAATTTATTTACTGATACAAAGCTCAGTAAAGTGTAAACTGTAAAACCTGTACAATTAAGACCTCTGTTTTCCACTTTAGCTCCTCAACACAAAGCTTAGGACATAGAAGAGTTTGTTAAATCCGAGTTAAAGAGGTAGCATCACCTTGTACAACCAATACCCTCGATTAATTTTGACTAAATAGCTTATAGCTTATTTAAAATCTTGGGGGTGGAGGGGTGTCATCAAAAGACAAACTTCATGTAGCAATCTGTACTCCTGAATATAAGTTGCTTCCAAAATGATTTTTTTCAGGTCCACATTTTAACTTTAGCAGCTGCATGAACTGGAAATGTTTACAGAATTTGTTCCTAATTTCCAAACACACATATAGAGCTTCTTGGAGCTGCCTCCCTGCGTGTCCAGTACAGAGAAGAATTACATAGCAATTGCATTTGCAATTGTGAATGCAGAAAACTGCATTTTCATGCATCACTTAAGCTGACCTCATGTATGGTTTGTATGTACAAAATGCAATATCAAAATATACCACCACTTTTCAGTTTCACTGCTACTCTTCTACTCTATTCTGTTCACAGAAAGAAACTGGAAGGGTAGCAAAAGTGCTGTTCTTAGTGATTGTAGGCAATCTACCTCATGTAGTAAGTCTGCCATACTGAAATACTAGACAGAACCCCAGAAAGCCAGTATTTATGACAGGATTATCCTTCCTCTTACAGGGCTCACTGCACCCCTCTAACCTGAAGCTCTTAGCCTTGCAAAACCTGAGTACACGATGGATTTGACATCTCTCTAGAAAACAACAGCTGAGACACAAGTACTAATGATTGCTTTTACAGGTGCCAATACAATGATAGTTTTCGATGCATCTTCACCTTCATATACCCCAAAGCCAGCGACACACAGGTTAATCGATGCCTTAAGATTTAATCAGAAAGTGTTGAGAAAGAAGTCGCCGTGGTGTGATACAGATAAGCAACAACCTAGATGAAGTGCATAAGTGCTTCATAGGGATTCAGGGAAATACAAAACACGGCAGGCAAGGCAGACAGAATAAGGCAGAGCAAAAAAAACCCATAAAGATCACTAACTCACCCTTAACTCTCATTAGCTGCAAATGTTTAGCAATCAAGAATGGCTTAGCAGCAATCCTTATTTTTGAGTGGGAATTGACATTAATAAAGACAAGACAGTCTAAATAACCTTTCTGGGCTGTAGAGCCAGCAAGAGAAATGCAGCAGAGCACAGGAGTCCATTCCTTCTTCCCTGCTGCTGTCCCCAACGCTGACAGCTCCCAAGGATGGGCCTCTCTAAAGAAAATCATCCTGCCCTTTTGGTTACTCATCCTAGTGCTCCTGCTCTAGAAAGCAATTTGTTTTAACACATCATTGAAAAAACCAGCATGATTTCTCCTCATTAGTAGTTACAAAACCAAAGGTTTTTGGGGGTTTGTTTGCTTTTAAGCAAGAATAACTGCAATTAAGGTTTGTTGAGCTAGTTTTTACAGAAACAAATAGGAAAACCAAACAAACACATCATAAAAATGACATCACAAGCATAGAGGAAGACATATAACTACTACATAGATTAATCTCATGACCTGAAGTCACACTGCTAAGCCAGCCTGCACAGTTCTACAGAGAGGAAGGTGAGAGCTTCCTTTGCTGGATGGGAATAAGTGAACCACTCCAGCACAGGAACAAGTGAAGACACGACGGAGAAAACAGGAAAATGATGGAGGCAGGAAATGAGACGCCCTTGAATCTGCACTTGCTGATCTTCATTCAACAGCATAGACTGTCTTAACACGAGAAGCAAGTTAAAGAATTGTTCAGCACTTGGTAAGTCTCCTGTAGAGCATCTTGCCTAGTTTCAGCCACAGCACTTTAAGATATAGTTATGAAGTAACTGAAGAGAGGCCAATAAAAGCAAAAAGATGACTAATAAAGAAAGACCAAACAGGCTGGGCATATTTTAGCCTAAAGCAGAGAAAAGGGAGATGGGGGGGGGCTCCCACTTGAAGAATTTTAAGAACCAACTAACTAGGTATGCATCAGGAATAGGTCTTCACCTTGAAGCAGAGGGAAAGAAGGATGGATCTCTTGAGGTCATTTCTCGCCCTATATTTTTCTAGGATTTGGAAATGGACCCTTCAAAACAGCAACAAATACTTATCTCCAGAGGAAGACACCCCTCTAACAGTGCTATATTGCCAGCTGCCCTTTTCCCAGAATGTTGTCATTTATTCCCATTCTAAAAGATTCTTCCCACACCTTGGTGTCACCAAGAATTAAGCCCAAAATATGAATCAAGTTCTTGATATATCTCTCTCAGATATAGTAATCTCTCTAGAATTAAAGGACTATAGGTTTTAGGTTTTGATACAACACAATTAGATATCAGGGCTTCAAATAAAATAGTTTTAAACAGAAGGTTAAGGAAGCATTAAAAAATGATCAGCATGTCAGTAGAGCCTGAGCAGACAGCTCTTTAATGACACTGGACAGGGAATTTAAGGGAAAATACTTGAGAGAAGTAAATGAATATTCTTTCCAGCAGAATGATTTCTTTGAAGACAAAAATCAAAATTATGCAGGTCTTCTTTTTTTTTTTTTTTTGCTTCAAAAGAATCACTTTGAAGGTAAAATATACCTACCCAAAGCAATTAAGATGAGAAGAAGAAAGATAGAGAAAAAGAATACTCCAAAGGCCAAGTATGTAAAACTGAAAGAACTAGTCAGTCAAGGTATAATCATCCATTTCCCCCTGAATTATATTTATTTAATATGAACATAAAGGTGTGCAGAAGAGACGAATGGCTTACAGGAGGGGATAAAATGAAAGCTCTAAAATGTTGTTCTTTGGAAAGCATCACCGTTATTCAAGAGAACTGCTTGCTGTAAGTCAATCAGATTTCTGTTTGAACTCAAGATGAGGTTGTGCATGGCTCTGTTAGCAAATACCAGGAGAAGAGAAATAGAAGATTACTGAAGGAATACTCCTACAACAGTTAGTAGTGCTTGACAGACTCCAGTCTCGGTTTTAGCAGATCTCAGCCACCAAACTTCTCACAGGTGACAAAGGAAGAAATTTTAAGTTACCTTTTACTTTAAGACTACAGTCTTCCTCTCCAACTCTGCTCTTTACTCTGGAGGATAGGAGGAAACTGAGCTTTCCCTGGCCCTCCTTCATACACTTGCCACGAGATGACACACAAAATATGTGTCAGATTCTGCTGCATGAACAAAATTGTTCACGCATTTTAAGTTCTACCAAACACCTGTCTCACTCCTTTGCCCTGAAAGTCAGCTTTATTCGTTTATTTTCTTTCATTAAACTATCTATGAATTCTTGCTCAAAACAACTGAAAATCCTAAAGACAAGCAAAAAAGATCCTTAGTAACCTCAGATTACACAGCGTTCCATGGCTCCACTACAAAAATGAGAAAGGACTTCAAAACAGTATTTAGTATCGCAACCCCAACTCAACACTTTTGGGGCAGAAACCTAGGATAATTTATAATTTAAAGGCCATTACAGAAAACAAGAACATATTCTCCTTTCAGTCATACTTCCTCACCCAGCATATACTTTTACAGATAACATCTGCACTTGCCTTTAGTCACGTACTATGCCCTGATGCTTATTCAGAAATAATTCAAAAAGAAAAGTAGCCTTCCTAGTTTATTACCAATCTCACTTGACAAAGCAGATTTCCTCTAAGGCCTCACAAGAAGAATGAAAAGGACATACTTTGTTCCAGCTCTAGGCAAGAGGCATCACACGTTCCTCTAGTCAACCCTTGCTAGGGGCACAGCAAGTTTTTTCCAAGGCTGCATCAAAGGCCTAGTTCTGACGGATGCATAAAGTAAGACAGCCCTAGAGCAGAGGTTTCAAGAGGAAAAAAAGACCAGTGGGCTTAGGGAAAAAAGGTATTTCAGGCTATTTGCGTGCTTTTAAAAAGTGTGGCTGGGAAAAAAAGTTAATGTGGAGAAAATATTATACTGCCTGCCACAGTTTGTTAAAGTACCGTGCACAGAGCAGGCAGCTGCTTCAGTAACTATTCCTCCGTATGTTACTTTCATTGAGAAGAGATGACTTCAATGGCTTCAAGTTTACTGTTAACGTACCTGTCCTGGCTTCCTTCCGTGATGTGATAGAGACGATTGGCACCTCCATCGGCACAAGCTCTCAGTGCAGCTGCAAGTGAAAGAAACAGATCATCAATGCATTGGCATTATAAACAAAGAAACACAACCAGTTACTCCATTACTGACATTTCTGTGTAATCTCAATTGTTCATTGCAGCATAGGGAAAAAAGCTGAGATCTCACATGGCTTTTACCTTCCTATACTTGATTGCTTCCCTTGTTTCTCTAAATAGACATTTGAACTGGTTTTATCAGACTAGTGCTAATCTTCATCTGACTGTACCACTGGACTTCCCAAATATCTTATTTCTATATATCATAATCTACTGCCCAACAGCTTAACTGCATGAGGACGAGTACTCAAAACCTGGAAAGGGCCCATCCTCCATGGATGGGTATGTACTTCTCTGAACAGGTAGGAACTTGCACCTTAAGCCTAGCAATGTGCTCACCCACGACCTGCATAAAAACTGGGGGAAAAGACCTCCACAACTTAGTTAGGCATGACAAGACCTGTTTTCTGGTTTGTTTTCCCCTCCTATAACACAAAAATGAACACTCTACTACATTCAAGGCCAGGCTGGATGTGGCTCTGAGCAACCTGATCTAGTTGAAGATGTCCCTGCTCATTGCAGGGGGGTTGGACTAGATGAGCTTTGCAAGTCCCTTCCAACTCAAACTATTCTATGATTCTATGACTGCAGTTCCTATACCGTTCCACAGACTGTTTGAATCATCTGACATAAAGCAGGTGGCTTAGGTCTTGGCTTTAAATCTTGACCTATCCTGGTACAAAAGGAACAAAACCACAATAATTTTCAGTGCTTCCGCATAACCTAGGAACCACAAAGGGTACGTGCCAATTGATCTAAACAAGCATAGACTTAAGTCAGAGAAGAGAGCTGAATAGTATTATTATAAAATCAGGCATAACTTGGTATATTTTATTCATAAGCATCCCTATGAATCATCAGATAACTAACACACAGTTCTTTCATGAGATTTTTTTAAAGATAAGCTGTTAAAGACTGAAAATGACCGTCTTGTTTTAGCAGTCTTTATCAGTTTTGGTCTGAGATGCATAAGTCAGATAAGCGCAGTGCACAAGATAAAAGAAGCTGTAGCTTCTCCACTACATCAGAGTGTTCCAGGTCTGCGGGCAAAGAGAGACCAACTGGTAGACCCAAAAGGGTTGGAAATCAGAGGATCAGAGGGAAGGAGGGGAAAGGGAAAAAGAAGAGAGACAGAGAAAGAAACAGCATGCCCAAGTATTGGGAAAAAAGGTATAAACAATCAGATCAGGCACTTCCTGCTGCTGAGAAATCAATTTTCAGCTAAAGCTGCTTTGCTTTGGTGTTTATTTCTCAGTCAGAACCACCTCTCAGCAGTGATACAAACCTATATTTTTCCTTTTGGCACTCATTAGGTGGACAATCACCTCTGCCCCTAGCTTACCAGCTTATACGAATTGGGACAACAAAGTTCATCTCTACACCTGCTCTCATCTTTGAGCTGTTCTTTCTTATTTGGCTGCTGAACTCCCACAACAGGGAATGTTCTGTGTGCATATATCCACCATGCAGTACCATGCGACCTCAGATGAGGCTTTTTGGACAAAAAGAAAGCAGGATAGCACAAACGCTGCCAGATCATCACAGGTAGCTTTGGGTACAGCAGCTTTTTTCCTGCAGGCAGCAAGAATGTGCAGGGCAGGGGAACAACCACTGCACTCCTCAGTTTCTCTTCTAGCACTGCCCCTGAGACCCCTGCTCTCTCTTTTCCATAGTATCACAACTACCCACTATGGCAATCTGTCTTGTGCAGACTATGTTCTTCTCTGTCTCCTTGTCTTACTTCACCCAGTCTTTCACCCACCACCCAAAACAACCCAAGGCCAAGGAGATTTGGTCCTGACAAACTCTACTAAGTGGGACCATTTCTAAATGATGGTAGCTGGCCATTGATTCACCATCAATGAATGATGGTGAATCACTGCTTCAGGCTCTTGCCAAGTTCCTCATTCATGCTGATGAATGTAAACATCACAAGACAAGAACAACCCTTTTTACCCACTGTGTTTGATTGGAAGCTTTTAACTTCTCCTCTCAGTTGAGGTTACAGCTGAAACTGGATTAATGTAATTCCTTTCACCTTGGCATATTTGTTAAGTTCTCTCAGGGAGTTCAGCTCACACAGAATTTAGTAATGGCTTACTGCAAGAAGAGTATCTAACACCTGTCCTTAAATTACCTATCCTGTCCATCAGTTTACTTAGCACATATAAGGCAACTAAGCAAGGCCCAGGACTTAAGCAATTACAGGATCTCTTCTCTCTCCTTGAGCTACAAAAGCAATTAATCAGTTGAGACACTCTTTATAGCCAAAACTGTAAAAAGGTTGCAGAAAAATTATTTACTAACTTTGGGTACAGAACCTGCCTAAAGGATGCTTCCCAGGCAAAGACAGCCCTGGCTTTTTTCTTCCTGGAACAGTGCTTTTTACACCTATTCTCCCACATTTTAAACAAATCAGTGGCTTATGACTTCTGAGAAAACAAAAAGAAGGAATGAGATACAGAGAAAGACAGATGAAAGAGGCTATTACCCGTCTTACTTTAAGACGGCCAGAGTTTTAACTATTGTAAATTATCTCAATGGACTTCCACAAGTGAATCTTGGCCTAAGATCTCTTCACCTGATCTTATTTTAAAACAACATCACCAAAAAACCCCAAACTCCCTAAATATTACAAAACAAGTCAGTGTTCAATCAGTCTGGTTCATTAAAACTACTGAGATTCTCCCAAAGACCTGAAGGTGCCTAAGTAACAGGTATGCTTGTATGCTGTATTCATGGATATGCAGCCACTATTTGATATCTCAAAATAGTTGCCTTACATGACTGCAATTTAAAGCTCTCCCCCACGTATTTATTCTTACAAGTAAGAATAAATAATAATAATAAAATAATTAAACTTCAGCAACATTGTAAAGTTATTTAGAGAAAATATTTATGAGGTACTGATCCTTTACCAGCAAGTTAATAACTTACACCGGAATGAACCAAAGCCCCTGGTGCTTTAAGTAACTAGCAGGTAATTAACTGATTGGCTGGAGGCCAGTATATCATATTATTTCTACAGCTATGAAGCAAGCCTTGCTTGATAAGAAGTAATGATATATATTAGCTGGAAGAACATGTATCATTATTATCTGGAAGTGTTTAAGGAGACACTCAGCAATTCTATGCCTACAATTCAGATAGAAAACTCTCTACGAAAAGATAATAGGAACTGATTTTATACAGTGCCTTTTATATTAGAGACAAAATTGCTTTACAAACAACAATTTGGCCAAGATGCACCACAGCAACTGCGTAGGCAAACCTAGCAGTCTCTAGGCGCTTTGCGACAGCTCACACAAAACCTCATTGATGATTTCAGCAGAAACTGAAGGTCCTGAACATGATTAGGGCTTTGTTTTGCTTGGCATTGTGAAAACAGAGACACTTTCTTCCAAGAAGTTTACAATTTAAACAGATATATAAAAAAAAAAAACAAATGAAAAGGTGGAAAGTGACACAGAGGGACAAAGTGCTAATGGTCACACATGGGTCTAAGACAAGTTATCTTCCAAAGACAAGTTATTTGACCAAAATGAATGGTAGGGCTTGTAAAGGGAGGAATAACTTAAGTGGTCAGCCAGAACACATTAGATCTTACATACACCTTCTCTTCTGACCCAAAGCTTATCACTCCATTATTGGAGACCCCTTGAATTTGCCAGGTGTGCTGCACATGGAAGTGATCTCTAGTTTATGTATGTTAGGAAGAGCTAGGTCAGTAAAGACATTATCTAAAGGCCTTTAGTTAATCCCGCCTCTGTGAACTGAGCCAGACTAGGGAATGGTCATCTAGGTAGATTGCTGAGCACTCATGAGTCAGGAGGACCAACACCTCCAGCAAAAATGCTGTGATATGCATAGGGAGCAGTAGCTTTTTCAGCCAGCACAACTGGAAACAGAGGAGACTCATGCCCTTGGCCATCCTGCTCAGCTGGAGAGGCCCAAGGTACCATTTAATGCTTTTGCTATTAGAAGACATGGCACTAAGAGCACTGGAGTGCAAGTGCACTGCAGCACCAGCTCAGTGTGTGAATCTGCTCTCCTTGGCATTACAACAAATCAAAACCTTTCCAACCTGACTATTCAGTGTTAAACTCCACTCCTCAGAAATAGCCCATTCTGTCAAATTACCACCTTTTCCATCAGTCAGATTCCTTTCTGATACAACTCAATGTCATTCAGTGAACTAGGGAATGGAGACATAACCAGAAAATCAACTGTTTCATTGTGCTACTTAGTGGAAGAGTAAGTAGGGGGGACTCAATGCCACTGCCAATTGCTACCCAAGTTATTGGGAGCAGCCTATGTTCAGCCCAGTAGTGTTTGAAATTACAGCAAGAGTAAATACCCTTCAGCTCTAGCTATGCTGAGGAAGAGTTACATCAAGAGCATATTATCAGTCCATGATATCTCTGAAAAGAGTTTCTTATAGGCAATGTGAATGAAGAAACCAAAGTCTTTCTGAGTAATGAGGTCCTTCATTTTAAATGGTGTCTCTTCTGCTAGGAACCAGTGAACTATTTCCCTTTAGTGACTTTAGTGAATATGGTTTTACAAAAATGATTCTAACAAAACAAAAATTATGGAAACCATTTCTATTATATTTGTACTTTCTCTTTTGCTAAATATAAATACCTTCCTGTCACTGTGAGCCAGCATATGTGTCCTGGGTTCAGCTATAGCAGTCATTTTTCTCCTGCTTAGTAGCTGGCGCAGTGCTGTGTTTTCTAACTTTCAGCCTGGGAACAACGCTGATAACACCGATGGTTTTAGTTGTTGCTAAGTAATGTTTATTCCAACCAAGGACTTTCTCAGTCTCATGCTTTGCCAGGGAGGAGGGGAAGCCGGGAGGAAGCAGAGACAGGACACCTGACCCAAACTGGCCAAAGGGGTATTCCATACCACAGCACGTCATGCCCAGTATATAAACCGGGGGGAGTTACCCAGAAGGCCCAGATCACTGCTCGGGTCGGGCTCGGTATCGGTCGGCGGGTGGTGAGCAATTGTATCCTTTCCCCTTGTTATTTCACTAATCATTATTATCATTGGTGGCAGCAGCAGTGGTTTTGTGTTATACCTTAGTTACGGGACTGTTCTTATCTCAACCTGTGGGAGTTACATTCTTCCCATTCTCCTCCCCATCCCTCCAGGAGCGAGGGGAGGAAGAAGAGGGGGAGTGAGCGAGCGGCTGCGTGGTTCCGAGTTACCAGCTGGGCTCAAACCATGACAATATGAAAGGCATATTAAACACAAAAAGGAAGGGCCTGGCTCTGAGATAACTAGACCTGAAGCTTTTTGCAGAACAGAAGCACATATTTTATCACACCATGAATAGTCCTGCAAATTCAGGTGGGGGAAAAGACTGTAAGAACAGATGCAATTCTTGCAGACTAAGATGAGAGCATAAAAAGGAAATACATTTATAGACAGTACCAATACCTGGGGAAGAAAAGCATAATTTTATTATTCCTATTCTATTCTTTCTTGCAATTAGCATTTGATTTTTTTTTCAAATACATCTTGAAATGAATCCACGTTTTTGCCTAAATTCAAATTTATGACATCTCCCCCTAAACTGCCTTACTATATCCCCTCTGTTCCTCTTCTAATTTTACGCAACTTCTTCTAGGTATGCAATCTGTTTCCCTTACTCCTTTATTGATTCAGTAACCTGGTAACCATAATTAACCTGCCAGCATAATGTACACATAAGAGAACCCTGCCTAATTAATGACTTGGAGAGCTGCTAGTAATGTATATGTGATAATATATGGTAGATACACAGAGAATTGCTAGGTTTGCTTGATGCATTTGGCTGACATAATTTTGTCTCAGCATTACTGAAACAATACCAGTTGCCAGCAACAAAATGCAGAATCTGTATTTCATAGAATCATAGAATATTTTATGTGCTTTCTCTTTTCCTCCCTTGTCCTGCAGAAACTGCAAAAACATATCTAACAAATCCATGGCTTTGGATGGCTGCAGGTTGCTAGCTAGGGGGTCTATTTGCTTCTCAAACTATTCCCTCCCACCCATGTGTTTGTACCTGCGTTATCAGGACTGTATGCAACTGCAATTGTATACCAAGTACAGTGCACTGCAGACATCTCTTTCTGGTCATCTGCAGCTCTGTTTAGCAATTCACCTCTCTGTCTAGGTCTATCCTTAACTAATTATCAGCCTAAAACTGAAAAGGCTTAGCTCCTGTCACTGGTATTTTAAATTTGCAGCAGTGCACAGGGCTTTAAATCAGCACAATGAAGAATGTCACCTGCTCTCATGATATTCTGTTGTTCCAAGTAGAATGAAAGAGATCTGTAGGTGCTTTCTAAGCTGCTGCTATAGGTGCACATTCATGCTGCTATGAACAGCCATAGCAAGAGCAGACAGCCTTCTGCAGCAGTACTCAGCACTTTCTAGGATTGCGCCTATTCTTAGGAATTTCACCCTAAAATAGTCTTTTTTGGCTCTTTATTTCTGCCATTGGTGAGTCACAATTTTTCATGCATACTTCCAGCCAAGGAACAAGTTTTAGTTTTACAAATGCTGTGAAGAAAACCATAGCTGCTATCCTTAAATTGTCTGTGTACCCAAGAAAGGCTCATAAGCTACAATACCTCATACCTGACTTCTATACCATCTGTATCACACAAAGAACATAGAAGCCTAGTAAGTCCTCAAGTAAACGGTTCACCAACACTGGAGCTGGCAGCCTGCTTCCACATGGACTGGATTATGGATCTCAGATTAAAAACTACCATACATCTAGTTAGGTAATTATATGTTTCCTACAAAACTGCTGCGCTTCTTTAATCACTCTGCTTTGAGCTGTAAGTATCATAGAGATCTCAGCTAAGCAGAGCAGGACTCATTAAGCAATTAAATATGAGAATACAAGGGAGGAACCACTATTCTTTTCTCAGCGCATTGATTCAGTATTGAGCAAAAGCCGCACAGATAACACCTCTCTAAAAAGTTCACACAGAAATGAAACACAGGGAAAATTAAACCATTTCTCCCACAGACAAAAACCTCCCCTGAATTTTAGCCAAAAGCTAAATTACACAGTCACCTAAACTCACTGAGCATTGGAACAGGTTGCCCAGAGAGACTGTGGAGTCTCCTTCCCTGATGATATTCAAGAGCTGTCTGGACACAACCCTGAGTAACGTGCTTTAGGTGACCCTGCTTAAGCAGGGAGGTTGGACTAGATGACCTCTGGTGGTCTCTTACAACTTCAACCATTCTGTGTTTCTGTGAAAACAAAAGCTTACTTTAAAAAAAATCAAAATTTAAAATCTTAATGCCCACTTGGATGGGGAGGGGAAAAAAAAAAAAAGGAATAAAAGATCAACCCTTTTAGAAACCAATTCTTAAATTCCAAAACCATGACCACAAGCAAAAAAAACCCCAGAGCATCAGTAAATATAGTAGGAGTAACATGCTGTCAGAGACAGAGGCAGGAGAGCAACTGTGCTCTCCCTAGACTGAGTTTCTGGACTGTCTTCAGGTACGCTTCCACACAGAGTTCATTACAGTGATTCATATTCAAGGCTGCTGGGTTCGGAGTAATCTCTTGTCAGGTGTTAGATTTAATATTCCTACAATCCTCACTTAGGATATGATTTTCTCTTCTCTTTCCTGTCATTCTTCTCCCATTCTGTCAAACCCAGGAGCTCGGGTACTCACTGTGCTGCCTTATGGCCATTGCTGTAACAGGCTCCGCAAGCGGGAGCAGCACCACGCTGTGCAAAAACCAGGAGGAAAGAGCCCAAACATCAAAGAAAAAGTACTTGCTGCCATCATTTCCACTAAAATCTAAGTGACCTTTTCATGACAAGGGTATGTGACTTGATGCCACTGGGGGAAGAATCAGGAAGAAGTTTATTCTTCTCATTTTCTCCTCTTTTTTTTGTGTGTGTGTGCTCTCTGTTTGGAAAATGACAGCTAAAGCAATAATGTAACATATAATCAGCTTTTCTTTTTGCTCTGAGCACACATCTGTTATTACTAGGTAACAGTAAAAACATACGATTAGGGGGCACCCCCCAAAAAAAAGAAGTGGAAAAATGTCCTAAAGTGCATAATGTTAATCCTGAATTTTTCCTGATAAACTGCTAGTTTTGAATGTCCTTAAAGAACAATTTGTCAAATCAAAGATCCTCACAAATCAAACAAGCTGCTGAAACATAGGCAGCTACCTGTGTAGCTGCCTGTGCCTACCTGTGCCTTAAGTCTTGTCTTTTCCAGAGTGAGAAGGAATCCAAGCTCTCTACACTCTTATACTTGCACTGTATTGACATCTGGTCTCTGTCACCAGGAATCTCCCGGAGATCCACAAGCCCTTCCCATGGTACTATGAGCCAGCCCTGGAGCTGGGTTGGATCCTGCTTTCCAGACTGACAAACCTTGGAGGTTGTTCTGGACTGTGGCTCTTCCCCAGAGGATGTGCAATTGGTTACTAAAATCTCTCACTCAAACACTGCCTATGGAAACTCCAACTGTTGATGGATGATCCGCTGAGTCCCAAAGATCAAACCCCTACAGACACCGTGCTGGCTATTCTTCATAATATACTGCATCAGGTTGCCTTTCAAATACCATCTTCTTTCATTGCTTTCTAAGTACAGCGTGTATCTCACTAACCAAACTTCACTATACCTTGTCTACCAGTGTCCTATATTTCAAACACACACATACATCAAAATATAATTGAAGGTGAAGTAACTGAAAGAGTGTGCAGCCAGCTTTTCTCTGCATCCATTACCTGATTATGTGAAATGGAGAGGCTTCAACATCAATTTTATTTCTGAAGTTTTAAAATTATATTGTTTAATAATTCAGCATAACATGCACTGACTTCAAGCTTTGAATGTAATTTCTTATTTCTTAATTTCGTATTTTCCACTGCTGCAACATTGATTTCTGACACAAGCAAGATAAAAAGGCACAAACATGATGGAATACCCCAACTGCCTGCGATTTTAATTGCCACTCCGCGTTGTCACTGGGCAAACTTTAGTAGCTGACTCTATTCCTACATGGAAAAAATGACAAAAAACAGTCCAACACCTTTATTAGTATTAAAACATACACATTGGCACAAAGGATCAGACTGCAAAGATTAAATAAAGCTCTTTTTTTGATCTGGCATTGCTGACTCAATGCCAGCAGCAGCCTGCGTGCAGTCACTGCTCCCTACCCCACAGTGAGCAAGACATGGGTCAGGCAAGGAATTCAGAAAAGGGTGGTCAGCTGTGCCCAAATAGCAAATAAGGAGAAATAATCTCCTGCTGCTACTGGCAATAGCAAGACTATACTCCTCATCACAGCCCAAGTCAGTGCTATTGCCTCTTCTGCTTCCACCAAACAATATGCATTAATAATGCAAGCCAACCTCCAAGTATAAAGCAACAAGCATGATAAGTTCATATTCATGTCTATGATTAAATATTTTCAGCTAACACATTTATATTTCAGATTTCATTTGCCTAAATTGGATTTGCAGTAGCCTTGCAACTCATCAAAAAATTAATCACACGCTTACTTTAAATAGCACCAAATAGATTAATTCTCATGCTGCTAAAACACACACCGTTCCTTAGCAGCCTGGAATAGATCTCCACACAAGCATTTTATATCATAGTCTAACAAAAACTTTAATGCACCAAGGAAATTCCAGGACTCATAAAAGTCAGAAACCCCAATTTCATTGAAAGACAACTAGGATATCACAATGCATAAATTCCTGAACCAATCAAACTTGCACCAACACCTTCTTGAAAAATTATTTCAACTATTCGAAAGAATAATGTTGGTCTAAAAGTTGTTTGGAAATACCTATCAAAAAGAGGGACAAACAAGAAACCAGAGAAGGAAAGACTGAGATGGTAAATGCAATTTCCTAATGCATGTGGAACTGCTGTTTATTTTTTAATGTCCTGATAATATATAGATGCTCCAAAGCTCATGCTACATACTGTTGTGTATAGATCATTTTCACTGCTCTTAACAGATAAACTGTTCAATAGATTTTCAAGCAAACAATATTAATAGTAAACTATTAAACACAGCATCAGGGGAAATGGTCCAAAAAAAGTATTCCATATTACATCTGAACAAAAAAAAAGGGTTGATAGGGCATTCCTTAAAGGCACTGTAAGCCAATTTAATTTGAGAAATGAGTGCACCTTCTGGAACTAGCCCAAGTTAAGTGAATACTTTAAAACACTGAAATTACACTAGTATCTTGGAATCACTTGTCTAATACACTGGGAGCAAGTAAATATCGATACTTCATTTATGACAGTTTCACCCCTTTGTATCTGACTGACCCCCATAACTTTTCCATTCTCTTAACAATCAGATTTGGGCAGTGGTAACCTACAGTGGAAGTTTCCTCAAGAAACTGGAAATGTAAAATTAGCTAGGAAGTAGACATGGGTCTTACCCGCTTCATTTCATATTGCTAAGAATGAACCTGAAGGCAATTTTGATAATACAGTGCAATGCTCCTTTAGGAGAAGAAGAGTTTTAGCTACCTGCATCAAGACTAATCTTGCTCCCAAAAATCTTCCTACACAAAATGAATCTGAAATTGAAATAATATTCTTGCTAGGCACTTTGCTTTTGCTAAATTTTCCAGTGGTCAAGAAGGAAGGTCAGCTAGTATAAGCCATCAAACAGACATAAAAGATCAGATCTATGGTATAATTTTGTCAAACGTGTTTTCTTTGTTATTCATATTTGAAAAAAGAGTAGGAAAAAACCATAAGGAAGGACAAAACACAATATTTACATTCTTAAAATAACAGAAGGTGTGAATTAACATTTTCAAAAGAATCACCAGAAACAATAATTTTTGGAAAAGGTTTTAACTATCTTGATGAAATGATATGTTAAATCATCACAAGACACAGAGAAAGCTTACACGGACGGCCAGAATCAGCTACAAACCAGACTAGGAATGTAATTCTGTGTGCAAAATGGGATTTCTCATCTGAATTCTCTTACATTATGCAAATGCAAAGCCAACACTATTCTCCCTGAAAAAAAAATAATTAAATCAGCATCAGTATGCAAAGAGTCTGGTTATGAATGAAGATGGCATAACAGTAGTTTCCCAGTGCATAAAAGGGATGAAGAAACAAGCGCAGTGATTTCAAAACCTGTCTTTAATGAGGCTGTAAGAGAACCTTAAGATGAAATTTCCAAGTAAGACTATTTGTGGGAGGCAATCTAGAGTTTACTGAACAAAACCCTGTGTATGCTCTCAAGGGGAATGAACTTCAGTATGGCAACTCTCCTCACAGCAAGGCTGAACACTGAATCAGAGGCTTCGCTTAAAATACACAACCTGTGTATCATCCACGATGTGCCCATGGGGAAGAAAAACCCAGGCTGTATCAGTGTTCAAGGTGTCCTCTATTCCTCCCTCTGAGACAAGAAAAAACCCACCACCATCTGCCTCTTACTGAGAATTTGCACTGAAAATTTTATATTCTTAAGTTCTCCTGAGGATATACACTTATGCCACAGCTTTCCAAATGACAGTGCAGCTGAGGAATATAACGCCATTAGTTCACTGAAGTCCCGAGATGATCCATATCTAAGTCATCCCTATAATAGGAAAAGTAGATGCAAAACCAAAAGGTTTGTGTGCACGCTATATGAGGACCCAATTCAAAGCCTACATGAGTTTTGAGTATGCAAAGCTAATGAGGACCTGAAAACCCAACGGATAGCAGCAAAACACAAGATTGAAACTGTAAAATTGTCAATTTACTGTAAGTAAATCCAATATTCCAGAAGATTTCTAATATAAGGAAGTCCATAATTTAATGCTATGCTTTGGGGAATATGAAGCTGGGGTATGATATTATATACAGACACCCAATTCCATGCAATATCAGTAGAACATCAGATCTCTCTCACCTGTTTGCTCTCCCCATGGAAGATGCTTAAGTGCTAAAACCTTAGTTTTGATGTTCTTCCACAAGCAGGTTTGATGGGAAAGGGAATCGAGAGGATGCTGTTCACCTGCTGGCCTCAGGTAACCCATCTAAAGGTAGTTCATTTATAGATCTTCGCATCTTCATTTATAGATCTTCTTAAGCAGAAACAGCTCTCGTCCTCTACCTATGAAACAGCGTTATGGCAGTTCCCTAAGGCCTCCTAGAGGGAGAATGGCTTAAAGTGAACGGGAAAGTAGAGTCTCAATGGGGACTTCAGATTTGGGACTGCTCAGTGTTTTAGGAAAACCTGCAAGCTTCTGGGCTGTTCAAAAAACTATTTTCAGTAGCATATTTGTCCATATCTAATTTTCAGTTACAAAGATGACCATTTTTATCAAAATGTGACAAAATTACTGCTTTAGGCCTTAAATTTCAATGTGTTACAAAGATAAATAGCCCTAAAAGGGCAAAATGAAAGAACTTTTTCCTCTCATTTTGGTACATATTTTTCATTTTGAAGAAGAGAGAATGGATTTAAAATTTGAAGTTCAGAAGTGAATTCACAGCAATCAAGTAGGAATTGTTTTGTTTAAACTACCTCCTTTCTAACTGTATTATACCCCCTTTCATATTAATGCTAATATGGAAGCATTTTGCCATCCCTTGATCATAAGCCAAACCATTTAATCTTTATTGAACAAAAGTAATGGCGTTTTCTTCGGGACCATTTTCTCCTTGTTAAAACCTGTGCATTCAATAAATAAAACCTTAGATTTAGCACACCTGAGCTTATTCTGAAAGTCTGCTTTAAGAAAACATTCTGCCCTGGGCTCAAACAAGAGACGAACAAGCAAAACCCCAAGACACAGTCTGGTTCACATAGTAATACATTACACATTGTATCTGTTGCTTTGTTCTCAAAATGGTTCAATGGAAAAAACAAGCCCAAAGACTATACAGCAGCTGTGAATCTTACTATAGCAAGTGATCCTTTTCAATGTTGCTGCTTAATTGGAAATTATCACCCTTTGAAATTCTTCATAGAAACATGGTTTATGAGGGTGGGAGAAAAAAATTACCCTAAGTATGTCTAATGTATCTTTATGTAAATGAGCCAAGTGTTGGTCAAAAAGACTATCAATATTCTATTTAATTTACAAGCTCTGTCCATAATAAACACTTCGTTATCAGCAACAGAAAATATTGTAAGACAGGATGTTCAAATGTGATCTGAGTCACTGCACCAATCCCATGCTACCCTACCAGATGTGTTGGAGGTTCCATATTAGTACACAACATTTCCATTTAAGCTAGTGTGTTCCTGCATCTGGCCTGGCTTAAATTAGTATTCACAGAATTATAGAATGGTTTGGGTTGGAAGGAGATCATCCAGTTCCAACCCCCTGCCACAGGCAGGGACACCTTCCACTAGAGCAGGTTGCTCCAAGCCCCTGTGTCCAACCTGGCCTTGAACACTGCCAGGGATGGGGCAGCCACAGCTTCTCTGGGCACCCTGTGCCAGCGCCTCAGCACCCTCACAGGGAAGAACTTCTTACTAATGTGTAATCTAAATCTACCCTCTTTGTGCTTAAAGCCATTCCCCCTTGTCCTGTCACAACCTGCCTTGTACAAAGTCTAAGACATGGTAAAATGTTAAAAAAAACCCTCTTCTTTAATCTGGATTTCATCTTCCGTCAGCCTACATAGTATCGCCTATTAGGCTTTGAAGCACAAGAATTATACAGAAGTCAGTCTTTTCACCTGGCTCTTATCTCCCTGTTGTAAAAGAAGAGAATTCCTGTCTTTCTCAGATTCTCAGTTCTCTCTCCTGTTCTGTTCATCTCTTCTTCACCAGGTCCTTTGCTACCTCTCCTTGTTCTATGCAGGGGAATTCCCAGACCATAGCCTTACATGTTGAACGTTAAAGAGAGTTTAAAAAAAAAAAAACCCAAACAAGAAAAACAATGTCCAAAAAGAAAAATCAAACAACCTCACACACACACACATATCAGTGTGTGTAAGGAAGGACTTTCCCCAATTCACCTGAAACATGTATTTCCTCACTGCTTTTTTACTAGTTTACTCCCAAATGTCTGTGCTGGTCATGCATTGGCTGAGAGACTCTGAGGTCCACTTCAAGCAGCCCACTTCAGCAACATGTATTTAAAACAGGATCCTCCCTCTTAAGAGTGTTTAAGAAAGTAAAACAGATTTCTCTTACACTTGATTTGACAATAGATGACTAAGCCCCTAAGGCAGGTAGCTGTCTTTGTGCAGTGTGAAACACTCAACACTGGGGGGCTGTTCTCCCTAGTAAGGAACAAGGATAGCAATGCCCTGATGTCACACATGACACCCACCGTCACGCCAACCTGGAAAGACATCTCTGAATCTTAGATTCACAAGATGCTGCACAGTACACCTGCACCGTAAAGGCAACAAGCATAGTTTTGCCAACCAAGAAACAGATCTGCTGTTGCTGTGCTTAACCTGCACGAGGCTTCACCACCTGCTTGAAACAGTTGCCAGAGCTTCTAAGAGATTTTGTAATTTAGAGGGGGTTTTTTGCTTAAAGATGCAGTGATTTCTCTGTGAAAGATGAAAAGATGATCAAACTGCTATCTATACAAACTCAACTAAGGTTAAACAAAAATCAGAAAGAACTAGAGACCCTGGTGCTTTCATTTATCTTGTGCACAGGTAAAACTGAGTATTATCAAGTCACAGTTCAACCTATCAATAGTCCCCTGGCAGAGAAAGAGAGTTTCAGAAATTTGGTTTAACAGCTAGCTTTTCCATCTCAGAAACATTTGATGTGGTTGCTCTTTTAGCAAACCAAAATCAATAGCTGTGAACAACAGAAGTAGGTTAAACTTTCCTTTATGTGATTAATTCTTCCTGTAGCCAACCCAACTCCTGCAGCTTTAAAAATCTTACCTGGAGGAGCATAAAATGGTATTTGCTTTAAGCCATATCTTGAGAGGTTCTTGCATGCAGCTGGTCCTCACCCCCGAGTAGGCCTCTGATTTCAGTGAAGCCACCTCTGCTGAGCAGAGCTCTACTCCTCAAGTATCAGGATTCAAACCTATTTAGCACTTTCCCTGAATACAAGGTGCCCATAACAGTTTGAGCCCTAATGCTATTTATCTTTGCTCTTTCTCTCTTCACTGTCTGTCCTGATCCCTAATAGCTCTCTCTTTGCCATTTCACCTATTCCAGCTTCCAGATGCACACATCATCTCCTCAACTCATGGCAACACAAGTGCCCTCTGCCAGCCTCGCTCTTCCTCATACATGTACCAAAAAATTCATCTCCTCTTCTTCACCTACTGTCTCTGTTCTCCCCCACTACTGCTCCCCAGCCCCGCTGGCTCCTATTTCAGGGTCTTCTTCATGAACTGCACAATTATTTGACTTTACTTCAACTTTAGCAATTATGAGAGCAAAGTAGAAAACGTAACCAGAAGAGCATAGACTTTCTGGGCTTTTGTACAAATACGCTTCGAAAACAAAGAGAAGAGGCCAGGTTCTCATAAAATAAGCAAGAGTGAAAGGGGAGCAGTCATGCAACTTCTCTTGATATGCAATAACGCCGTGCACTGTCCTGTCACTACCAAGGATGAGACTGCCGAGCCAAGGCGTTCCCATGCAGCAGCTCCTCAAAGCCCATGTACCACACTCCAGGCAGGTGCAGGATGGAGGGAGCGTGGTCTGTGCCTAGGGAGCCGCAGAGACAGCACTGCTGTTGCTCTCTTCGTCTGAAGAGCTCTCAAGCTCCTGGAGAGCAGGGAATCACACACTATCTTATGCCTGGTGCAGAGACGCTGCCTTCTTCCAGCAGCAAAGTGAGAAGTCACCCCCTGCCATCACAAACCAAGGAGAAAGCCTTTGCAGGAGGAGGAGACACCCACCTGCCCCCAAGGAGGAATCAATCTGCTTTCGAGAGCAAAGGATGGGGACAGGCAGGAAATTGAATTATATCTCTTTTCTTCCCAGGCAAGAGTGGTGCATTTCCTCACACAGAGTGAAAACAACAAGCAGCGTTTAAAGGAACATTTACTTCCTGACACAACTTAATTCACCGGGGTATTCCCAGTCTCTCCTTGTCTAAAGAGGAATGATACCACCCATTCAACAATAAAATGATGCAACATGCACCTGGAAAAAATAGAACTAAAAAACCAAAACCAAACCACCAAACCACTATTCTGTTAAACATAAGACGACTAAGAAAGACATTCTTGTGTAAGAGGAGATAATGAAAAGTGACTGTACAGAAAAATAAAAGAAATACAAATAATTAAAGCTAACCTTTAAGTTATTGTTGTAAGAGACCTGCTGCAAACTTCAATAATATTGTTTGGAACATCAGTCATTTTGCTCTTGCTGAAATTCACAAATCCTTGGTGAATTCCAAAAGCTTGGGGGGAGGAAGAAATAGGGAATCAGAGTTATGGTTATATTCAAACACATCTGCACTTCACTGACATCATTTTCCAAAGCACTGAGCCTCATCCTAATTTTTGTTTTTCAGTTTAAGCAGTGGGATCACTGGTTTCCATTAGCCTTTTCACATTGGTGAGTTACCCTGAACCTCCATCTGGCCCTAAGCCACCAATGTCTTGTCAGGGCATGGGAGAAACAAGCTCTAACAGGGATTTAAAAGAGGAAGAGAGAGGAGTCACCTGATTCAATGAAATCTGCCTCTGGTACAAGCTGCAAACAGTTCCAGATTTGAATTAGGGAGGTTATCAGAAACAGGCCCAGAATTAAGCCCCTCACAAATGGATCACGGCCGTGGTGAGCAAATACTGGTGCTTCAACAAAGTCCAGGTTTTAGCCACATAATTACTTCAACACAAAGCAGATCACCCATTTCCAAACATACATCCTAATTTGCCATCGCTGAACGATGTGTAATTTGCAGTGCCTTTTGTATCAGTTCTGAAGCTGAGCAATGCATTTCCTCACCCTGAAGCCAGATGTCACACTGCACCTGCACAGTAAAGGAGCTTTGATAAAAAGAGATTAAATTATCATATAGATGGTGCAAAACGTCTATCAAGTTTGGGACTGACTCATTTATACCATGTGGGTTCCAACTGCTGGCCTGAGGGGCATTTCTTTTTTTTCTTTAGCAATATATGCAGGTTCAGGAAGAAAATGGGGAACCTGGATATATTCTAGAAAAGGCACTAACAATCAACTAGGGTGAAGAAAATCATAGAGTTGTCTGGGTTGGAAGGGACCTTAAGGATCATCCAGTTCCAGCCCCCTGCCACGGGCAGGGACACCTTCCCCTAGAGCAGGTTGCTCATGGCAATGGGTGTCGCTGTAAGGCAGAGGTACAGCAATCAGTAGATTACTGGGACACAGACAAGAACAGCAGCAAGCAAAGATGCTTTGTGGTACGTGGTAAGAACATGGAAATTCTTGACAGCTGGTAGGTATGCACACTTTTTGTGCTAAGTGTTTTGGTTGCAAACATGATCAAACAGCAGATTGCTAGTATACACCTGCTTAAAAGAAGTATGGAAACTCTTACTATTGAGGTAACAGCTTGCATAACAGCATTCATTATGTGTAGCTTTCCATTTACTTACTGAGTGCTCCGTCCTCTTCCACACATTAAAGAGTTTACTGCTGTTCAGTACAAACAGAACTCCACACAGCACCTAGTTAAGCACCTCTGGAGCAGGGCTTGTTGTTGATTTGCTTGAGAACAGCTGGGAATTACCCAAATGGTGCCTTTAGGTACTTGCAGTGAGCCTTTTAGGTCTAAATTCATACGTAATTTCTGTTACTCTGGTGTCCAGTCATCCCAGGTTACGGATATTGGATCTTCTAAGGAGCAGTGTCAGCTGGGTTACACCCAGCACAAAACAAGGGCCAGAAAGCCTCTTTGTTGTGCTCTTCACTTGTGTGCCATTTCAGCCAGAGGCTGGTACTACAGATCACAATTTTTTACCTTCTCTGGGTCCTTTAGGATTCTGTAACATGTTTCCTTCCACACTGCCTGGAAATTACAGAGGGTGATGTCTCCCCGAGAGGAGAAGGCTTTTTTTCTGGAGGGTTTTCAGCCTGCTCTCAAAGAGTCTCTCCCTTCTATTCCTTCATGCCTGAAATATTACCAGTTACCACTGACACACACACACAAAAAAAAGCCATTTTCTGCCACAGCATTTAGCCATTTTACAAAGAAACTGCCAGAGAAATTAAGAATTAGTCTTCTACTACAAAGGCTGACAAGGCAAGGGGAATAGTTTAAATAATGATGAGGCTAGAAAAATGCTAACTCATAGTCCAGACTGCTCAAACAACAGTGCCATGATTTACTTGGCAGGAAAAGAGGGTTATTTCTGCTTAGTAACAGATTCTACAAGGTCCTGACTTGCTCTAATGACTATATGCGAGGGATAGAGAAGTCAGTGCTCTTACCAGCTCTAACAAAAACTACTACTAGAGGTACTCATTTAGTTTTAAAAAAAACAAAGGCACACTTACAAAGCAGATTTACATCATGATACTATGAAAAAGTTGTGCAGATACTTGAAAAGGGCTCTGGGGCAAACCCTTTATGTGCTGAGTACCTGCACTGCCTGCAGCCAGACATAAGAGGCAGATCAGCAGAACCGCTGAGCACACTCTAGGCAAAGAGGGTTTCTCCTAGACAGTGTCCAGTCATTGCCTGGAAGGAACAAGGTAAAACAGCTTCTTATCAAGGAATCCCCTTAAAGCTGCAGGTAGAGCATACTTGGGGTTTTTTGTTTCTTTAACCAACAGAAACCATTTGTACAGCAAAGGGTTTATGCTGGCCTGTCTGAAGCACAATCCTGTGGGGAGAAGTATAAGCACTTGGAACATGAACACACAGAGTCCTTCCTCCTCCAGTGAGGTACTGAGCCCCTATTTCCCAGTGCCACTGGAGTTGATACTACCATACCATGGTGGCAGTTCACGACAGCAACACATAGCAAACTGTCAACTAAGGGTAGTTGACAGTTTCCCTGCTTCCTTCTCTCATCCTGCAAACATCTGAGCAGAACCTGCGTTCTTCTTCCAGCCTCAAAACCTCAAGCTCTCCTCAATAGCTTGTAGCAGCCCATTTATCCTTGCACAGGGACTTCCCAAAAGTCACTTCCTTGAACAAACGGGCCAGTTAAACAAGCGTATCAGGGCACTGAGGGGCATCAGGCAAATAAGGTATCTTGTTACATCTTTTCTCTTGTTTGTCAGTCTCACTTCTTAAGTTTTTGTTTTTATTTAATATGAACAGGACTAGGCCTAAGAGTTTTTGTGCTTACAGTGACTGGCACATTGTAAGCCCTCTCCAGGCATTACCGTAATAAAACCAAGACAGACAAAGCAGAGAGAAAACGAGTAACGTAATACCTACAAAACACACAATACCCACTGGAAGTAACCTGTAGGTTGCTAATGCCGGTCCTTAATGCAGCGGCTCTCTCTCACTTATGTCTGTACATTATCTAATAAAATACAGCCTCTGGGGAAGAAGCTCATCATCTCCTTCTGTTCCTCTGTGCACGCAAGACGTCTTCATGTTTACTGGCTCGGCAAAGATCCTGATTTGTGATCTGCTGCGATCAGAAACAAAGGTGCCACGATTATGTACTTTGCTGCGGACTGTGACTGATGAGGTAGGCAGGAGGTGACAGGCTCGGCAGTCTACTCCTGAGATAGTTTTCCCTGAGAGTACTTGGTCCATGAGCAGAGCCCACTCAAGGATGGGCTCAGGCAAAGCAGGCACAGGCAGCGCACACTGCATTCAGCGCTCAGGCTTGGGAAACTTCACTGCTCCATCCATCTTAGGAGGCAGAAGTCAAGCCCAAGCTCTGGAAATACAGCCTGAACCAGGGGAGACACAATGGCAACTTATATACCTGCAATGTGAAGCAGCTTCAGAGGAGGAAAGAAAATCCTGCGGACCACAGTCAGGGAAGAGTAAGGTTGTAAAAGGTTTTACTTCACATAAACCATAACATCAAGTTAGTGATTATAGTCGAAACAGATACCAATTTCATTTAAAAACTGGATTTTGACTGTCTTCTTATTTTTTGAAAAAGATGATAGCATTGCATGGCCTGTTAAAATTTGATTTTACTTGGATTTAAGTAATAGGCTTTTGTATACATAACAGGAAGGTATTGCTTGCAATATCTCTTTGACAGACAAGTTTCAGGGAAATCTGTTTTGAAAACATATTTAGTAGTAAAATCAGAAACCACTTTCAAACCGAATGCTTCTGTTTTAAAAAGCGTGACTTTTCTTATAAAAAATGCTTGTGGTAATGCAGGGAAATGCAATCATAACTTAAGAAAAAAAGGAGAGTATAATGTGTGCAATGAGAGAGAAAGGATCACTGCTCAGAACGTTCAATATATTCAGTACACTTGAAATATCTCTGTTGCCTGGAGTATTAAAGCATGCTAAATTTCCACCTAGCGTTTTTGCCTGTATTTACTACTCTGTGGCAACATTAAGCTGGTCTTTTTAGGAGGTTTGTCCTTTTTAAATATTTTTAGTCTCCTCTTTTGTCTAGTTGCATGGACTGTTTTAAAAACAATTCAAGCTTTAAGTTATCAAACAGCAAAGCAGCTCTAAAAGCAAAACTAGAATTTGTTATTGCAATTGCCATACTAGCAGAAGTGTGCCTTGTGGGGGACCGATGGACCTCTAATGTTCCTGTGAGGTGATTCCTATTGGCTTGACCCATGGCCTGACCTGACCGGAGCTCCATAGTAAGGTCAGCAGTGCTGTGTTAAATGTAATGCCCCTAATTGTGTTAAGTTTCCAAGGCATCCTACCATTAGAAAAGTTTCAGCTTCATCTGATGTGAATTCATACAGCTACAGTTATTTAAAATCCCACTGCCAAGAGACACACATCCACTGTTCATACTGTACATCACCAGCCCTCAATTTTGAGTCATCTGTTATCACACCGAAATCCAGGGAGTTTTATCCAACACAGGATGCTCAAACCAACAGTGAAAAGACAGTTGAAAAGTCCATAAACACATATCTCCAAGATACCCGCCAAGCCTGAAAAGCCATGGTTATAAAATTCAGAAGGGCAAGCAAAATACAAGAGGCTACTGAACCATAATTTCTGTTTTCATTGAATCATCTTAAAATATATATTAACAGAGAGAAAAACACAACCCTCTAATCTTAATTCTATTTGTGGGAGTACATCATCTATATTGAAAAGCTGTTATGTCCTTGATGATATAAAGAATGGTCTTTAGTATCACCCATAGTATGTTCTTTAGTGAGGTTTTTACGTTATTTATATTCAATTGGGATCAGTTACTTCAGCTGCCCCTTCTGCACACGTTCACTCTTCTTTCCAGCAAGCATATCCTCCTTTTACTCAATATTAACTCAAATGCTTTTCTCACAGAACTGTTAAATTTGGTGTCACAACTGGACTACGTAAATGGCCACGTGAGTGTGAAGTTGAGAAGCACCAGAAATCGCTGCTTCAGAACATGCATTTCTGAGGTATTACAGGTCAAGACATTTCTTTTTAGTCTTTAACCCACATTATAATGATACTGCGCCTCAAGTTCAGAAGAGTTGGGGAAAGTAAAATAGTTTTAAAACAAGCAGGTTATTATAACATTGAAAGTGATTAGAAAATAAAAATATCTGTTCTACATTTTCTTTGAGAAACTACTTTTCAACTTAAACTGAGCCCTGAAAAACAGACCAAATGATATGTTTAGTGCCTTTTCAGTGCAAAGCTAAACAGTAATATCTGGGAAACAGCCAGAACTTTGACCAAAATTTCCAATTTCTTTGATAAACTAAGCTATAGAAGTTGTTATTTGAACCAAGTCACAGGACATGACTGGAAAAGGATAAATTGGATAAAGGAGAAGCCAAATTCATCTATTCCAACCTTATCCCCATTCAAACACAAATATGCTGCAAGCCTTAAATTACCTATGTGTAAACTCTACTATACTCCTAGTTTTCACAGGGATGTCTCCGAATCTCCCTTTGTAGTCTCTAATATTCAGCTCACCTTGAATCTCTCTTGCCAAGCTACTGTTAAAGCAGAAGGTAAACACATATTTAAATCCCCCTTCTACGAATCAAATCTGAATAAATAAAAAGGCATCATTTAATCATTAGTTTGAACCAAAAATGAGAGTAATACAGGCAAAGGGCAGCCTGTGACCTGCACCGCAGAGAGCTGCTCTCCTGGTTGGACCCCTTAGACCTAGGGCATCACCTGTCATGCAGAGTTGTAAGCATCACACAGCATAACCTATTCCATTTCTATTCCCCTCTAGCCTAGTGTAGTCTGTTTCGTTCCATTCCACTCTGTTCCATGCCTCTCCCTTCCATTCCATGCTGCTCCATTCCATTCCACTCTCACCCTGAACTGAGTAACAGTGAGACTGTGATTTCCCTGCAAGGCCAGGGGTTTTCAGCTCCAAAAGCACTTTCAGGGACACAAATCGCAAAGCTTACAAGTGGAAACAGGATTTCACAGCTGCTTTTTGCAAATTTGATCAGATGGTCAAGTCACGTCGAGCCAATCCACAGCTCTTCCCCTCATTGGAAGGTACACGCCTCCTGCCCACAGGGTGACAGGGGCAGTGCCTTGGCTAGGACATGGTTAGGGGTATTCAATGCCTTCTGCTAGCGCAAGGCTAGGAAGAAATGTCAGAGATTTCCCCATCATGTACTGCTAGGGAAAGGAGGAGGTAGGAATAAGAAAACATTAGACTAGTTGCATTGGAAGGGACTTAGATCATCTAGGGCAACTGCCTGATCAAAAGTTAAAAGCATGGTATTAAGGGCATTGTCCAAATAAATGTCTCTTAAAACATTGACAGCATGGGGCATCAACCACCACTCCAAGAAGCTGGTTCCAGGGTTTGACCAGCTCCTCAGTAAAGGAATGTTTCCTCATGTCAAGTTCATCATGTCATCAATACATGTCATACATTGGGAAATACCCCATGGTACTACAAACCTCCTCTTCTGCTCTGGGGCCTCTGGAGATTTAGATTAGACATTAGGAAGAACTTCTTCCCTGTGAGGATGCTGACATGCTGGCACAGGGTGCCCAGAGAAGCTGTGGCTGCCCCATCCCCGGCAGTGTTCAAGGCCAGGTTGGACACAGGGGCTTGGAGCAACCTGCTCTAGTGGAAGGTGTCCCTGCCTGTGGCAGGGGTTGGAACTGGATGAGCTCTAAGGTCCCTTCCAACCCAAACCAGTCTGGGATTCTGTGATTCTATGTCTAAGTAAATAATTTGATTTTTGTTTGGGTTTTTTCCCCTCTAACTTCAGGGTGACCATTAAACTCCACTTTCCGCTGCCATTTGAAAGTTATGTGGTAACCCCAAACACGTGAAAATACATTGTTTACTCCTCCTCCTCCATGCTTTCTGCATTAATGGTGGTGACTTTGCTACTCAAAGTGTGACGGAGAATGCAGTCCAAATGCAGCAAAGTCAGCATTAACTTTTCCTTTCTGTGATGAGATTTCCTTTTATTAGTTATCAGCAAACTAAAACCTGTCAGAAATTAACACACAAATCCACTTCCCAGCAGCCCTGAAGTACATTCAAAGCAAATTCCCTCAAGGAGCGCTTAACTTAGAAAAGGAGATGAGGGAAGAAGTGAGGAGAAGTAAGAAAAGTGGGAGAATATCTGTGTGCTCATTTATATACATACATTTTTCTTATTAGCATAGTCACTGGGCAAGCCTATTTCCTATGGATTTAAATACACAGCTTTAACATGTGATTTCTTGTAGTTTTTAAATGTACAATTTCTACCACAGCTTCCAAGTCATTAAACTTAAGACAAGAATCTGAGGGATGAAAATAAAAATATACATATATTAAATAATTTTTAACATAACTAGATGCAGAACTTTACTTAAGACCCTATCTAAAAGTAACAGGATAATCCAGACAAGTTCAGCAGTCACGAATTACTTTCGAAGTGGAAGAAAATGGAAAATCTTCTTTCACAGCTCATGTAGATCTACCAGCATATCCTATGCCGGGATCCTCAGCTTTCATTCCAATATAGAATCATAGAATGGTTTGGACTGGAAAGGACCTTAAGATCATGCAGTTCCAACCCCCTGCCATAGCCAGGGATGCCTCACACTAGACCATGTCGCTCAGGCCCCGTCCAACCTGGCCTTGAACACTGCCAGGCATGGGGCAGCCACAGCTTCTCTGGGCACCCTGTGCCAGCGCCTCAGCACCCTCACAGGGAAGAACTTCTGCCTTATATCTAACCTGAGCCTCCCCTGTTTAAGTTTAATCCCATCACCTCCTCTTTGGCAGAATATAAGTCTTTTGAATCTACTAGAATCTCTAGGGACTGCCTTAAAACATACAAACCAAGAAAAAAATTGAACAAAAAACCCCACCTAAACAAGTTCTGAATTTTTAAAACCAGAATTGATTCTATGCATATTAACATTGTATATACACTAACAAGTTAAAGATTTTTAGGATTTGTTCTAACAAGAGAAAATAATTTTAATTCATGTAAACTTCCACTGGAAGCAGGAAACCAGTATTTACTATCAATACAATATCCTTCAAGCAGCAAATGCTGTTTCAGAAATATTTTGATTAATATTTTAGCTATATGGAACTTCATATTATCTGTGGTAAAATTCAAGGTACTAGGTTATGCTAAACTACTTGAATTGCAGTATTGCAATACTTATTTATGAGGCAATAAAACAAGAGGGAAGAAAAAGCTTTCAAATGAAAGTTCTGCTCTTTCAACAATTCTGACAAATACTTTTGAATCACATTTATTGAGTAGGGTGGTTAAACTCATTGAGTTTCTTTTAATGCTCTTAAAAAGAACTTTAATCCGTCAGTCCGAAGGGCATCCTACACAGAACAGCCACAATCAGAGTGCTGTGATTTCACTGAAACAAGACATTTCTCCATGGTGCAAGGTAGCAGGACTGGGTTAAAGGTGCAGAGCTCCAAAGGGGAGTGAAATGGAGGAAAGCATTGACAATATGCTACTACAGTGAAGTCAAATTCAGGTCAGATCTCGAAAATCATTCACACCAGTAATGCTTGCACACATGAAGAGCCTCATGGAAGCCTGCTTGGGAGGATGAAGTACAGACCTCCCCTGTGGTCCACAGCCTACACACTGCCCAGAGCACGCAAGCACAGAGACCTAGTACCTGACACAAGTTCCTTGGCACAAAATACTCTAGTACCTAAGCAAACACAACTCATATCATACTTCACCATACACCTCAAACAACTGCCATCTTAAATTAAGATCATGCCACAGAAGCAACATGAAGTAATTTTCATGCTCTCCAGCAAGCTTAGGTGAACTACGCTCTTCCCATCTGTGATTTGGAAACAGGGAAGTTTCCTGTTTAGGAAAATGGGGCCTTTTTTTGTTGTTAAAAAAAACTAATAATTAAATACCACCACAACCTCCAAACAAATCCCAGTAAGCTGAAACCTTTGCCACCTATTCCAACAAGCTAGGGGCATGGGAAGCAGGGTAAAGTCCTAAGCATCACCCATCCTTTCCCAGTGCTGCTGCTATAACCACAGTTAACATTCTTCTGCTGGCACTCTCTGATGGAGAAGAGACGGCTGTGTGGAGACCTCATAGCAGCCTTCCAATATGTGAAGGGGGCCTACAAGGATGCTGAAAAGGGACTCTTCATCAGGGACTGTAGCAACAGGACAAGGGGTAATGGGTTTAAACTTAAACAGGAGAAGTTCAGATTAGATCTAAGAAAGAAGTTCTTTACTGTGAGGGTGCTGAGGCGCTGGCACAGGTTGCCCAGAGAAGTGGTAAATGCTCCATCCCTGGCAGTGTTCAAGGCCAGGTTGGACAGAGCCTTGGGTGACATGGTCTAGTGTGACGTGTCCCTGCCCATGGCAGGGGGGTTGGAACTGGATGATCCTAAGGTCCTTTCCAACACTAACTATTCTACAATTATATGATGTGTTTGCACGTCTTTCCCATTCTTTGCCTTGCTTTCCCTCTTCCCCCTCCCCCTCACTCAATTTTGTGTTATGTTTCTTTTGTTTGTTTCTATGAGCACAGAGCAAGTGAACTGAGCGACGTCGTCAATTAAACCAAAGTCAATTTGGAGAGAAGTACAGAAGGTTAATTAACTGCTAATGATTTTGGCATTTGTTTAGGTTAGTCCCTTAACTTAATTTATTGATGTGACAGTATATCAATGTGCCATGATTCAGAAAAGACACTTGAAAAGCAAAAAGGTTGGTCATGCAACGTTCAGAGCTGCACACTAAAAAATATGTACAGGGGTAATAAAAACTGGTTTAAAGGAATACTCTCTGATTATAAACATGAATTTCACACCTGAAACAACATATCAGAGGGGAATTGCTCTAAGAGCCAGCCAAGCCTAAAAAGAGCCACAGAGTATTCCCCGCTGCTAGCAAAGTGTAAGTACATATGTTCTTAAATATGGATTTTGAAACTTAATGCCAGGCTGCCACCTCCAAAGCCCTCTCCGAGGTCATTTCATGGCATGCCCTGATGTACTGCTTTTTTGATAGCTGCAGGAAACACTGAAAATCAGGGACATGCAACACTGATGCAAATTTGAATGAAGGCTGTTCTTATGCCGAGTACAAGAAAAGCTATGGCACAGACATAGCTTATGCATACTGCACAATGCAGCAAATTTACTGCAAGTCAACTTTTGTATAAGAAATTAAAGCCAACAACATGAGATGATAAACAAACACATTATTCTCAACCACTTTAAGCCACAGGTCAATCTTTCAAGCTGAAGCACTCAAGCACAGTCAGACCAGGCTCCTCAGAAGCGCAAGCACAAATCACAGTGTGGGTCAAGGAAGCCACTTCTTCCTGCTGAGGTGGGAAAGCAAAGCAGCATGACTGGGATAAAAATGTGAAAGTTGGCTTTGCATAGCATTTAGGATTTTGAACACAAGCAAAAATTGGGGGTTTTCCACAAAGGAACAGACTTAGTTTCTTGCCAGCTTTAGACTTAGTATACATACCTTCTGTCCTCAGAGGTCAGCACCACAGGGCGAGAAGGAATCACACTGCCATTCATCTATGCACTGAAATCTTAATTAGGCTTCTAAACAAGAGTCTTTTGGGATTCCAAGACAAAATGATGGTACATGTGGAAGACTCCTATGCTAAGGGTTATGCACAAGGAGTACAGGAGGCAGGGAACCTCACCTATAAACATCCGTCTGACCGCAGCCCTTTTCTTGCTCTACTACCGACACTGCAACTCTGTGTTTTATCTTCTAAAGGACTGACAGATGATCATGAATCCTGTATTTGGGATATTTAGAACAAACCAAAAAAACCCTTGGCACATTTTTTGCAGAAAATCTGCAGTGCAAATGCAGAACTCAGGGTAAGAAAGAGACTGAGACAGCAATCAGCATTTATTGCAGTAACCCAGTGGACCTGAATAAAAGATAATTAAGTTAACAGTGAACTTTCCCCCAAATCAGCTCTCTTCATCATTAACAGGCTGTAACCAAGACAAAGATAAATGGAAGATGATGATAGGAAATCATTCAGGAAAGCTTTTTAAAAATAGCCCTGTTGGTACAGAACATCATGTGGCTATGCTGCCATTATATATAGTACATAAATTCCAAAGCAAATACATTTAAAGAAGTGTGGATGCTTAACTAATGTCCTGAATCAAGAGGTACAATAAATAAAAGATTGATGACATTTGTTGTCGGGAGAAGACCCTTGGAGAAGAGGGAGTTTTACCTTGTGGAAAACAATGAAGTGAGAACACAGACATTAACTTTCACTAGCTCCAGTGAACTTCTGCAAAATAAAAGCATTTGCAGACCTTGCTGGTCAGAATAAATATGAAAGCAGCACCTATCTAAGAAATAAGACTAATAAAAAAGTCAAGATGGAAACCTGTGACAGATGCACTTGACCCCTTAACCAAATAAGCAGTAGTTTGGTACAGGCTCCAAAGGAGGTAAAGGTCTGAGCCGTAGCCAGGCCAAGAGCTCCTCTGGGAAAACCACAAAGGGGCAGAGTGACACAGCGAGCATCGATGCATACAAGCTTGGAACACCAATCGTGTGATTAACTCATTAATAGTGGGTGGCTTTTCCAAGACCCATTTACCAAGGAACAAAGAAAATTGCGGATACAAGGAGTCTCCTGTGTACCTTTCCCATTGTATACAATTTGACTACGAGCCAAGCACTTTATTCCATAAATATGACTAAGTGAGCCTTCTTTGAGGTCTCCCTGCCAGGCAGCGTGGCTGCATGGTGGTGATCTCTCCTTGAGCTGGGATGCCTCCTGAGGTTGATCCTCAAAGTACAGAGAATTCTTAGCAACAGCAGATATTTGGATGAGCCCAATTTGAGCTGTCCCTGAATTGCAGCTGGATTGCACACCAAGTGACTCTCCCCTTGAGCGAACACACATCTCAAGGTTTGAGATTCCTTACCCAGAACTATGAGATCCTTCTTTGACCAAGGCGAAGAGACCTCTTACTTGCCACAGATCCTCAGTAAGTGTCTGATAGCACGCTGAATTAATACTAATGAAACATTACCAATCCATGTAGTTACTCAGTTATTACACACTTTGCATTTATAATCCTTTAGACATAAACCATTGACTGAATCTAAGTCTGGATGCAGCCACATGTAGGCTCTTCTCTGAGAGGGAATTTAGAAAGCAAAAGGGTCCTTTCTGAACCTCATGACTCAATGGGAGGGTCTTCCTTACTCTTTTGCGTCTTCAGTTTCTATGTGAATCATTCTAACTCAATTTTCTTTTGCATGTTTCTTCCATGAAATGACAGAGGCAACTTTGCACTTGAACTTCATTAGGTCGCGCTTCTACATCATATTAAAACCCCTTTTGCCAATACCCGACACTGATTCTTTAAGCAATCTAAATCCCTCACTCACTCCTAATTGGCGTAGTCAGCAGGATGCTCAATCAGGATCCAAAGCCACTATTTTCATTCTCACCATTTCACTAGGGTCAGAATCAAAGGAAACCTAACGCATTACAGACAAGACAGGTCCAAACAGAGCCTGGTGAGAGCTGGCTTGTGCACAACCTTTCATAAGAGGGAACATAAACAGTTCTCTCAAAGCACTACTAGATAGATCATACTTGTTAAAAAATATCTGAAGTCAAAGAATGACGAGCTTGCTCTTGCAGCATGAGAATGAAACCCAGAGTACTGAGGTACAATTCTTTGCTCTTCTACAACTGCGTGGCCTGCATGACTCCAAGAGAGTCATTTCACACCTTGACCTTTTCTTCTCCACCCAATACTTCAGCTGTTATCCTAAACTGTAATAGCAAATGATTGTTATTTACTATGCATTGTATATAGTAATATTATCCCTGGAATTATGTGTACTCAAAAGACTTTAATATATACCATGACATAAACAAGTCCTTATTGGCCAGACACTTGTAAAGGATTTAGCACTGCACCAAACACAGCAGAGCAAAGGGACTGAACAGATGCCAGTTCTCCTTTTATTCTGTTGTATCCCAATGCAGCTGTCAGGAAAAGGACAAGATTCAGCTGCTTCTTTCACACTTCAGGTTTCTACCTGTCAGCCACAGCAGCTTCAGTGTTGCTCCTGTGTTAGAGTGGTATCATGCTACACATATACGGACTGTGCTGCCATAGTCATACACTCCCTCAGCTGCAAAAGCATGCCATGGTGGCTGCTCAAACCAAGTTGCTAGGTCACCATGAAAACAAGCTGCACACCAGCTCAGTCCTGTTTTCAAAATGAGGAGTAGAACCACTGATGAACCACTGCCATATTTAGTCTCATCACCCCTTAACTCCCTCAGGTATGCAAGGGTTATGCATAGAATCACAGAATGGTTTGGGTTGGAAGGAGATCATCCAGTTCCAACCCCCTGCCACGGGCAGGGACACCTTCCACTAAGGCATGTTGCTCCAAGCCCCTGTGTCCAGCCTGGCCTTGAACACTGCCAGGGATGGGGCAGCCACAGCTTCTCTGGGCACCCTGTGCCAGCGCCTCAGCACCCTCACAGGGAAGAATTTTTTCTTAACATCTAATCTCAATCTCCCCTCTGTCAGGTTAAAGCCATTCCCCCTTGTCCTGTCACTACCTGCCCTTGTAAATAGCCCCTCTCCAGGTTTCTTGTAGGCCCCCTAACCTAGGTATTGGAAGACTTGTAAGGTCTCCCCAGAGCCTTCTCCAGGCTGAACCAGCCCAGCTCTCTCAGCCTGTCTCCAGAGCAGAGCTGTTCCAGCCCTCTGATCATCTTCATGGCCGCCTCTGGACTCACTTCAACAGCTCTACATCCCTCTTGTGTTGGCTTGTATTTCCCCTTTGTCAGACATCTTTTTCCAGATGTTAATCCCAGAGGTTTTCACATCGGGCTTTTTCATGTTGTTATAACATGGTCTAAGTTAGCCCCTCAACACACCCCTGTGTGCTCCCACTTTCATCACATGCTGCAGGAGTAGACAATAACATGTCAGAAAAGCAAGCATGATATAGAAAACATGAAAGTGCTTCTCTTCAGACACTACTGGATATGCCTTATTGATCTTTCTGCCATTTTGAAAATCCTTCAATTCATAACCCTATCCTCCTATTTGCTACAAGCTTATTTTGAAACCCAAAAGTCATTTTTCACTTGCTGCTCCTGCTGCTTTTGCCTCTATCCCCCTTCTGATCGTCACACAGCAAGAGCACTTCAGATCCACTGTTCTCAAAGGAGCAAAGGTGGTGTTTCTTTCTCCTCAGACCCACAGAACAGTAAAGCTGCTTCCTAGATTCACTTTAAAAACAAACCCCAAACAATACCCCACAAATACCGGGGAGATAAAGTAAAAGCAGTCTGATTTATCTTCCTCAGTAAAATGCATACTATGCCTACCATTAAAACTACCTCCTTGCAAACTGATGAGAAGTATGGGAAGAAGGCTGTGGCAGAAACGTGCGACCTCCTTTTCAAGTTTAGTAAATTGAGGAGAAAGCGGCAGCCAAGCTTCAGAAGTAACCGATAATGGCTTTTCTCCTCGTGCTCACCTTGCCCCCATGCATATTTACTTTCACCTTACAAACTTAAGTCTCAAATGTTCAAGAAGAAAAAGCTCCACAAATTCATCTTTAGCTGTAAGTGAAAGCAAAAGTGAGAGCAAAACTTGAGGAAGTTCACAAAAGTGAAAGACACGGCCAGCTAGCTCCAAGGGGTATGAAGCTCCGCTGGAGGACTTGAAGAAAACACACTTGAGACTGCCTCAGCAATTAGTATCTTTACTTCAGACAGTGATGAGAAGGAAAACACATCACCCCCAAGGCGTATTCCTTCACAACATAAAATGGACATATACCACTTACTACAAATTAGTCATATTATCCTACTTCTGTGCTACCATGCCCTCGGGACTTCTGATCGCTGTGCCTTCACCAGATCCACAGAGATCCTGTGCAGATGGGAGTCATCAGACTCCTGTCAGTGCTGCAGAATGAGCATAAAGAAGGAAAAGGAGAAACTTGCAGAGAGGTGTGTGAGACTGCAGCCCAAGAAGCTTTATTAAGAGCCAAAGCTACACTTCCTTTTCCCACCACACCAAAAGGTTTAATCAATCAGCATTCAGCTCTGCCAGCTGATACAAATAATAGTATTACCATACAGATAGCACCACAAATACCTTCTGATCTATTAGCAATGTCTATGGATTAGGATTTATTAGGATTTCTGTGGGTCCTTGAGTAGTTTAAAATAGGGCAGAAAGTTTTAAAAGCATTATTCCTTTCTGATTCGTGATAATAGCAACAAGAACATGCACAGAAAGTTTCAGGAAGGACTTAGGTTGATAAGGGAGCAGAAGTTAAGAAAGCAAACATAGCTGGATTATAGAAGAGACTGAGGCACTGCTGTTAAACGAAGCCCTTCTCAAAACTGGCTGCTTATTATAATCTCTTATTGCTAATGAAATCTTCCCTTTGCCCCATAGTATTTTTTTTTAATGACACTCAACCTAAAGCACACTATTAATTTCTTGATAGGTACTAATCTTCCCTAATCAACATTAGCAGAAACCTACAGTTTCTGAAGTGAAAGCCAATATATGGTGCTTAAAGCTGGGGCTCTTCTGTCCCAGTTGTCAAAGCACAAAGTGCCCACTGATATTCTTCAAGATATTATCCACCTAAATTATTGATTGAGACACTGCCATTTCTTTCACTCTCTGCTCTTCATATCTGAAGTGAAGGTAGCCCATAGCACGTTGCAGATTTTCTTACTTTCAATGAAATACAGGGTGGCCTTTTGTTTGCATGAGGTATTAACGCAAGTTGCTGAATGACAGGGATTTTGAGCTAGGCTAAGAAGAGAGGGGAAGAGGTGGAAAAGAGAGCTGCATCCAAAGTTGAATAAGCTCTTGCAGAGAAAAAAGGTAGCCAGTCTCCTTATTGCTCAAAATTGAAGAACACAATATTGTACTATCAATTTTTATACTATGTCCAGCTAGAAATACTGGCTTACATGGTAACAGGTATCTAAAAAAACATGAACAAAACATTCTCTGGGGTACTTGCACCTTCAGCATATGCTTAACTGCTTTAGTTCTTTCTGCTGCAGAAATTCAGGGACACCTACACAGTGGAGTAGCTGTGGAAAACAGTTACCACTCAAACCTCCATAGCAGGTACTGCCATTCAAGGATTCTTACTAGCAGTGGGGAGAAAGGAAAAGAAACAATTTGAAGAAAAAGCTTCTGACAGGCTATTTATGCTTTTCCATCCAAAGGCAGTGGTCATATTTGAAGTGTCTCCTGACTCCCCATGAGAAGTCAGCATGTTTGCACCCCAAACAGATTTTCTTCTCAATAGGGCTACATGACCACCAGTAAGACAACTAATGCAGAGGCTGCTAATTCAGGAACAATAAACATGTGAGCTGGACAAAACAAAATGTCAAGTAAAGACTCAGCTGTTCCTGTTAACCAGTGGTACCAATACTGGTTATTACATACAGATTCAACCTCACGGTAACACTACAGCACTTCAAGCTCTCAAGGTACCTCATGGTGGAAGGTCTGTGGGTGCTTAACAAGACAAATGCAGCTTTGCAGCCTCTTTGCTCCAGCTGCTTTTCAAACACAGTGAATTCCCCCCAGGGCCCTGTTTTAATCTCAGACCAGTTTCTTTTCTGCAGACAGCCTTTTCTCTGTATCCAAGGACAGGCAGCTTTGAGATGCAAGCTTTTTCAGAAGAGTGTTCCTTCCGTGTTTGGCTCTATTTTTGTCCTTGAGGATAGAAAGCATTGATGAGGACTTGAGGAAGCTGTGTGTACTAGCAAGAATATACAAGTTCTGCTTGTGTCCTTAGTACTTCAAGAAAAACATCCAAATCATTAAAGATAGGCATTTTTGTGCACATGGAGCTACCTTAGAGACAGATGCTGCTTCAATAACAGTTTCCGTAACTTTCCTGATGTCGCTGTTGATGTTTTCTACCCTTTACTCCACCCCTTCTTCTCTGATAGTTTTATACTCCCGTTTGATAGTCCCTTAAAAGACATTTAAAAAGAAACCAAGTTTTAGGTTCCCTTAGTATCATACATCTGCTTGGATCCTAGAAATAGCCAGAGATGCTGTGCATCCAATGCCAACATCTGTAACAGCAGACTATGGAGTCCTGCTTCTTGCCACCCAGGCTTTACATGCTGGCAACATCCATACGCAAAAGATAAATGTCAAAGTCAGCTCCAAGAACTGGCTCTCTCTTCCCATGGTCCTGACATTAGGCAGAAGGACAGTTACTCCAATTATCTCCCACATTTCAACCCCATGGACAATTTACTCCAATGAACGACTTTTGCAGTCTCATGCTTTGCCAGGGAGGGGGGGAAGCCGGGAGGAAGCAGAGACAGGACACCTGACCCAAACTGGCCAAAGGGGTATTCCATACCACAGCATGTCATGCTCAGTATAGAAACTGGAGGGAATTACCCGGAAGGCCCAGATCGCTGCTCGCGTCAGGCTGGGTATCGGTCGGTGGGTGGTGAGCAATTGTATCCTCTCCCCTTGTTATTTCCGTTATCATTATTATTATTGGTGGTAGCAGCAGTGGTTTTGTATTATACCTTAGTTACGGGACTGTTCTTATCTCAACCCATGGGAGCTACATTCTTTCCATTCTCCTCCCCATCCCTCCGGGAGCAGGGGGGAAGAACGGGGGGGAGTGAGCAAGCGGCTGTGTGGTTCTGAGTTACCGGCTGGGCTTAAACCATGGCAGTGTAAAAAACAGTATTCCTAGATTAAACACTCTTTAGGAATACAGCTCAGCTAAAGCAAGGTCCCCCAAATACTGTTCTCTATATGCTCTGAAACATCTTCCTAGCACTGCCAAATTATGGCTCTCCCTACACCAGAAATTCCTAAAACATTGCCATTTGGGGACACGGAGGAATATGCTATTTGTTGCTTATTCTCCATATATTTCCAATATCACTGAATGCTTCTGATCACATCTGTTTTTAAAACGTCATCATGCAATGACAAAAGACCCTAGAAGATTCCACTGGGAGAATGATGGAAAATACAAGCAAATGGAAGACAGTTTTCAATTAAAGCATTCAAAGCAATCTGGAATCTAGATCTAATCCTGCAAATAGACCTTAAAAACTAAATGCACCGTCCTAGTCTGACTGTAAATGTTTGCTTTAATTTTGCCATGCTGTCTATTTACACTATGAATATTCATATGTTGTTATAATTAAAATTTAGCACTTGGCACAAATTAGAAGGTTTGAATTGATTTGATTATTCCTTATATCACTGCAGTTATTATTTCATTACATAGCTGGGTACAATTTACTTCTTTAGTATCTAGCTGAAAACCTTAAGCACTAGCTTTAGAAGAGAAAGGCTCTCCTTTTTGTTTGCTGTTGTAGGCTACGTTGCATACTTTCCCCATGGATGCTCATATTTCCTTATGTTACTATTTTTATGCCATTCACAAACTGAGATCATATGGATGGTATCAGTGAAGAATGAGGTAGCCAATTAAGTCTGCCCATGTACTTAAGTTGGGAGTGGGATGAAGAGGTCTCTATTCTCTTTTTGCTTCCATTACAATGAGAATCTGCATACTTGCCTTTTATCACAAAACATTAAAAAATATTCTCATTCCCTCTCTTCTATGTTACATTTGCTGCGGAAGGGATCATTTGAATGAATACCACATCTGGGAGCTAGAAATATTTTATCCCAGATCCATTAAATTTGCTTCCTACACAAATCGAATTGGCTGAGTCACTCATTACATTCCTATTAAACCTACATACTTACTTATTCATCATTGGCTTTTCATATAGCTAGTTGTGATTTAGTCCTTTTGTACAGCCATTGAGATGTTCCCATGAAGAGTAAAACCTAAGCAGAGGTATTAGGGTATTAACACACTCTACAACTGGCTCCATCAATTTATGTCCTGAAGATGAGTTTGGAAACTCCCATGAACTTTAATAGGCACTATGTACACAAATATGCACTGCACTGCCAAAATAGTTAGCCTCCTTAAATCACAAAGGCATAAAGCACCTCCTTAAACCACAAAAACCACAAAGAACTCAGTGCTACTGCAATTAGTGGAATCTGTATTTCCTAGTCAACTTTTTGTAAACGGTCCACAGAAAGTGACAGTAGATAAAAACAGATAGAAGTGATGAGCTTTGCTCAGCAGACAAACTATAATCCCAGCTTTGGCACAAAATATGATTAATTTATGTACGAATGCAAATTTTCACATTCTGCATATTAAACATCCATTTCTGAGGTCCGGTTTCTCTTATTTTTTTCAGGAACACTAAGAGCTCCCAACACTCCATAACATCAATGAAGAATTACTAGGATGTTCTGCACTACTTCCAAAATTGTGTGGCAATGATGTGTGGCAGTTACCAAAAAACTAAATGAAACAAGATCAGCACCACAGAGATGTTCTGCTAACCATTCCAGTTGATAGAATAAGCCAGAAAAATTAGCATTAGTTATTTTGCACTACTACACTTTTTAGTAGTTGTAGATATACAACTTCCCTCCCCCATTTCTCTCCTTCAACCCATGAATTTATTTCAAAAGACTTGATTCATTGCAGATTTACGTCTTGTCATTCCTGTGAGTCTCAGTCTATTCACTGATAACTCTTAACATACATTCACTGTTCACTTACGTACCTAAAATGCAGTTACATTTACACAAACACCCTCCTCACTGCTCTGGCTAAGGTCTTTTCTACATTGCCAGAGGAAAGGGGCATTGACTGATTTATACCCCACTTTCAGATCCTCTTTTACTTTAGGCAAAATGCTGTCAATGAGTTTGAATGCAAAAAACCCAATAGTTCTTGATGGAAAATTTACAATGCTGCAGCAACTCCCTTTATTCTCTATGGAGAAAGGTTAAGATCCAAACCATTTTTTTCTAAACAAGTTCTCCTATGGTCTTGAATCTGGAAGCTGTGATAATATATTGATAACCTTGATAAAATTATTCTATTTCAGAGTTGCAACTTGGCAGACATTAAGCCAGTGAATCTAAAAAGACTTCCACGAATCCTACATCTACTACCATCTTCCTGGGCAGTTTCTGTACCACCATATATACAGCCACTATAAGCAGATGATTTATCCACTATCTGCTTATCTATTATAAGCAGATCAGGGACATAGGATAGGACAAGGGGTAATGGGTTTAAACTGAAACAGGGGAAGTTCAGGTTAGAGATAAGGAAGAAGTTCTTCCCTGTGAGGGTGCTGAGGCGCTGGCACAGGGCACCCAGAGAAGCTGTGGCTGCCCCACCCCTGGCAGTGCTCAAGGCCAGGTTGGACACAGGGGCTTGGAGCAACCTGCTCTAGTGGAAGGTGTCCCAAGGTCCCTTCCAACCCAAACCACTCTGTAATTCTATGATTTCCTCTAATGATTCAGTACTGTGCCTAGTATTAGGTGGCACACACCACCTTTTTGAGAACTCGTAGGCTAACATGATGCTCTTTCAGTCATGTCATCAGCTACCTACGGATTAATTCTGGCCTCATTGCTGTGTAGCTTGCACCACTCTGTCAGGAAAAGGTGGACCCATTAAAGGGATTCTTCTCTTTTCAATCTTCTTAAAGAAGAAAAACTCCCTCCAGGACTACAGCCTTATTACTGCACACATAGTGGTCTATGACATCTGTTAGCAATGCACAGCTTTGCCAACCCCATGGGAATCAAGACTCCTTTAGAGGTTAAATTTCCAGCTGTAGCTGCCTTCAGTAGATTCAATACCTGAAACTCAACAGGGAAGTGAGGTCTATTATAATTTTAAGTGGGGAAGACTCACAGTGGAGAGGAAACATGAGAGCTCTTTCTAGGCCTGAATAAAGAGAGGTACACAGCATTAGCAATGCAAGACATAACTCCAGAAGCCACTTCCCTCACTGATCTGCACTTGACAATCTTCAGAAATCATCCCAAGGAGCATATACTCATTCAGTGCCTTGCCTGAGATCTCCAGCTTGAGGGGATGGCTTTTCATAAGTAGAAAGGAATGAATTAGTAAAGAGTGATTTTCTGCTTCCTCTTGGTTTTGTTATCTGAGGTTTTATATGAGAACTCACAAAACCTTTTTCATTCAGAGCAGGAACATCAGGAAATCCAGGAGAGTCCCATTTTCTCTTGCTCAATAACTCTGAGGGGTCCAAGTGAGCACAACCACTTGCTTTTGTGGGTGCAATGTACTGTCTGATGGCACACAGATACAGGTCCTGCCCAATTCAGCCACTGACAGAAGTGATAGAACACATTTAAAATAATAGAGGACAGTAAAAGTGAGCCAAGACATGTTATAAAAAATATCTCATCTGTGACACTCCAGTAAGCAATAGCAAATTTTAAGGCCCTGCCCATCAAATAGCCACCAAAGGAGCAATCTCCATTATGCAGAGGGTCATATTTTGCTGGCTTGATTTTTATATATACAGGCAATCAATAAATCTTTGAACAGACTTGTTTCAGATATCACACAAGTGTTCTGCTCTTCCATAGCCAAACCCCTAATGATCCCTGGAATCTCACTTGTCTCCCCAGAAGTAAACTTTACCTTCAGAATGAACACTAGTGCAAAACACAGAGTAAGCACTTCCCATACTTTCTGCAAACTCCCCTCCTAGGAAGGCATATTCAGTTTTAGTTAAACTATAGAGGCACAACAGTGCACACCATACCAGGTTATTTGCTATGCTAGGACTGGGCTCAGCCCTCCGTTTTTTGTGCCCTAACTTTAATTTCCACCTTTGTCCATAGAATTAGAATGAAAAAGAGTAAGTCATCAAGGATATCATTACTTTCCCTTTTTTTGTACTACATGGTTCAGTTTTGTTTAGGAAGCCATTTGTATAGTAGAGAACAAGTCAGATAATGTACTATAATATGCAACAATACCTAAAAGCCTACATTACTGTACTCAATTATATTATTTTGTCCTACCTCCCATTATGATCTTCTGTTATGGGTTTTAATTATTTCCAACAACCACTAATGAGGTCAGAGACCATAAAAAGAAAAAAAGTCAGCGTACATAAGGCTCACTAAAAGATAGGTCAGTCTTTTAGATTAGAAGGGGTTTAAAAGGGAGCTTTCCACTCCATCTCTGGAACAGAAGCCTCTTCCTTCTCTTTCTTCTAAAGAGAACATTCACATAATTGTTAGGGTTTTTTCTTGCCATTACTCTGGCTACATGAAACTTCATTATGAAAAGAAAGATACTATGTTCTACCTTTGCACTGAGAGCAATAGTAGCTTAAAAACACCCAATTCCTTTCTTCTGCCACTCTCTCTATCCACTTTCACTTCACACACATTGCTTTTTATCCCACCTTTTTAAAGGAGTGTCAGCTATCACAGCTCTGTTCTGTTTACTTTTATCAATGCTGGTGTGAACATGTATCACATTTGAGGAAAAAAAAGGGGAAAGAGGGGGACATGGTAGTTAAGTACTACAGAGGAGAGTGGGGAGGGAAAACGGCAACCATGCAACACTACTCTGAAGTAACAAAACTTCCCAAATCTCTTTTCTGTGGTTGGCGAGCTTAGTGGTTTGCACAAGGTGGGTTTTCTGGTGTCTAGCAGTAAGCTTATGCTATATTTCAGTGAGAAGCTAGGTCAGGAACTAGAGGGAACATCTGTCCCTCTCTTACAACTAGCTACCTATATTCACAAAGCTTACTGCACCTTACTATGTTTGATACTTCTATCGCTCTCTCAGATTCCTATAAATCAGTCTCCCAAGCAAAACTTATTTTGGAAGAAAAAGAGACAGCACAATCACATATCCCTTACATGATATACCTTTACACGGATTTAGATGTAAATCCTTTACATGGATGTAGAAGCAACAGACTGACATTCTATTAATTTCCATCAGGTAATACAAGCTAGCATGAAGAACTGCAAGACCCCTTCCACACACAGGTACACTGCACCTTTGCTTGTGTGAGTACACAGTAGCTTGACTAACCTCAGAGCATGAGGCTGTAGTTTATGCAAAGGCATGAACTGTGGTGTGGTCAAGAGGAGGTTGTAGTTAATTCTTTGCACTGTGCCACAACCAGAACAATCTGAGATTTTCCTGTTCACCCTAATAGCAATGTTTCTGGACAGCCAGCTTTGTAAGGGTATCTTGTTTTGTTTTCTTTAACAGACATATCACAGAGTGTTACCCACTATGCAAAACATACCCGTGCTGCCAGGCTTCATTCTAATTTTGTGCTGGCATCCACTAATAGTATGATCAACTAAGGAGAAAGCTCTGTACTTACAAATAAGTCACCTAGGTTCTTTAACAGCCTTCTCCTTTCTTGGTTTCAGTTATCTTTAGCCTGCCCCAGATTGCACCTTTTATTTGATGTTAAGGATCTTTTAATGTATGGCCTAGTGACTTTCAGTACTTCATTTTATTTTTGGCATTAAGCAACCATTACCCAAAATACAACAAGTATCTAAATTATTACTATTTCCAGGTCAGAGGAGCTTAGCATCATTAAAAGGGGAGCATCTTCATGTAATTCATGTCATATGTGTGAGTTTTACCTGTTTTCTTATTTGTTGATGGCTTATATATATATGTAGAAATACTCCATGGCTATAAGCTGCTTAGTAATGGAAATGACTTAGACCCACTACAGAAGCACTTTAGAAAGCTGCTTAATAAAAGAATATCCCACACATGTGGATATAATGACGATTGCTGGTATAACAGAGTGTCTCACACTACCCTGCCACAATACTGACCTAAGAGAAAATGTAGATGGAAACTGTACATTTCTATCCATTGAAATAGAATCGCAGAATCAACTAGGTTGGAAAAGACCTTTAAGATCATCATATACAGTTTGTTACTACTCAGAGCACCACTGACTTTGTAAGCAAACATATTTTTTGAGTTCAAAATTTTCTAGGGAATTACTGCACTTATTATTCCGAGATAAGGAAAAGTGTTTGGGCTGTCCAGTGACACCTTTCGCTGAGACAGCTGGTACAAACGCAGCAGTATGAGGTGCTATGCTAAATACCTGCATAGGCTTTGAACTGCCTGTGTTGCCACTTAGAAGCTGGTGAAGGCACCCAAGCAGCTGCCAAAAAAACCCTGCAACTGATTCTTTAATTGCAACCCTGGTGCAACGGGGAACCGAAGTGTAAACTTGATCTGTTAACTCACATGATCAGCCCTTAACCAGCCTTTCCTGATCACCAGCACTGTTTTCCTGCGTAAAATGGACAAGCTCATTTAATATTTTACTGAGTTAATCCAGGTGCAGAAATAACCTCCTACACATTCTTCCTTCATCATAGAGATAAGGCAGACACAAATTTGTGAATCATTATTGTTGCATTAATTATGGTTGCATATACTGGAACGAGATAACGACAGAAGCCCAATTAGTCCACTCATGATTTCCCTGTGGGAAACCTGTTTATTTTTGGAAGCAAGACTGTGCTTTCCAGAGTATGTAAGCATTATCTTAAAGATGGAACCAAACCAAGCACCCATTGCAATAAATACCCCTCTCATTGACATAGCGATTTAGAAGCTACTAGCTAATTGAAAAGCTGACTACATTCCTCATAAGCCCACTTGAATATGAATCACATCTTGCCCTTTAATTATCAACTAAGCTATGAGGTTCTGACCTCCGAAGTCACAGCCACCCCCGGTGTAGGCATCCCTGATTGCTCAAGCATGATACCAATTTGTGAGTAAATTCTTGGTGAGTGAACACAAGGTTCTCAGGGGGAAGCCTGAAATATCCAGATATTAACTATTTATAAGCAGGATATGAAGTAAAAGGGTGGCCCTGCGGAAGAGCTGTATCTTCAGAAACCAGGCTGAGGGCAAGTAGGGGATGTCAGAAAATGGATGCCCTGGCAAACCTCTGCACCAGATGGAAGGCGAGCAGAAAAAAGCCTGGGATTAGAAGCATCAAGGGGACTAAAGGTTCAAATAGGCCTGCAGACCCTGATTAGTCCTGCCTAACTGATCCTAAAAAATCTCTGCCTAGCAATCAGAGGGACAAGATAGGAGACTACTCCACAGGGTAAGTTGGGTCAGGATGCTAAGTTAGGCACTCCCAGTCACTTGGAGGTGCCTGTCCCATCACTGTGAAGGATCCCCATCAGCTAATGCAGGTGCCTCAAATCAAATGGTGTTGAACAGTGGTATTTTCAAGAACAGCTAGATGAGTGCTTCCGTAGCAGTAATGTGTTTTGTGACTGCCATCGGCACAAATGATCCTAGTGCAACACAGAAGGGATAGCTCAGTAACCCCACATTATGGTAATTACAGTAATAAATTGGAAAAGACAAAGGGAATCACACTTGTGTTTAGTGTAGCCATGCTGTGACAAGGCTGGAGCAGCAAGGAAAAAAGTTTGCTTTAAAAAACAGAGTAAGATTATTTTCACCCATTTTTTTTCATGCATAGCAGAGCCATTTTATCCTATGTATCCTACAGCCCTGTTCTCCAGGGTTGTTTTCTTTTCCATACCACATGCCCTTTCACCTCATACCATAAAGTTTGCTACACATGGAGACACTAAACTAGGTACTTAATGTACTACTTCTCCCACAATTCCATCAGAAGGAATGGGAAGAATAAGTGCAGCATTAGAGCCAGCATAAAAGATGATATAAAGCATAACAGCATCCCTGTAAGTCAGTCAGTTCAACTTACCCACCAATGAATCAAAAAGCTCCCACTTAAAAGACATTATCCTGTCAAACAGGGAAGGTTTTTCTTCCTCACGCAACAGTTGATACTGACATTGGATTATTTCTTCCCTCTATGGACATCTTGTTCCCTTGCTGTCAAACTTTCATCTTCCTGCAAAGGGCAACTTCTAGCATTTTCAGCATATTTTCTGCTAAACTGCATTTATTAAACCAGCTGCCTCAAGGATAAAGAAAACCTCCCAGTGTCTCCTCCCTTTCCCCAGAAGCTGTGCCACCAGTTCCTACCACAGAACTAACCTGTTAGCTGAGGAAATCAGCTAGCCTTAACCTTCTTAAACAGGTAATTTATCCCACCACAGCCCCAATTCCTACTGACATTCCATGTCACAGACTTGTGCTGGTGGCAGAACAGGGGGACCGAGAGGCCCCTTAAGCACACAGTATCCATTTGGTAGGACAGAGCAGATTTGAAAGGGTTTAAACCAGACTGCCCAGGCTTATTTGTCTCAATAAAACTGCCGAGGAAAGTTCTAGCATCACCTCTGTCCTCCCTTGTTCAAAAGAGCTGATTTTCCCCTACTATTTAAAATTCTTAATCCAGCTGTCCTTTCATTACTACTTTTGGACTGTGTTCTGTAAATTCTATTACATGCTTGTTTATTCAAAACACCCACCATCTCTCTAAGCCTCCCTTTGTAACAAGCCGCCAGCTTGTCTCTCTGTTCAGCCGATTCCCATTATCTGGGCTCCCCATCATCTGAATACATTTAGTCTCACCCAAGTAGTTTTGATTATCAAGGTTCTACTACAGCCTAATTAGTGACATTTTTATTACTAATTTGTCACTCAGACACTTTGAGTCGCATTAAAAATCCCTGCCAGCTTCTCTGGAATTGCTGAGTGCTTGCAGCCTTTTGCTTTTCACACAAGATCAACAAAGCATTTTTAGTTTGCTGGATCCTTGGGAGACTTTTAAAGAAACATTAGGAAAATAGTCTCGAGTAGAAAGAACGAAAGAAGTGGTGAATGCTCCATCCCTGGCAGTGTTCAAGGCCAAGCTGGACAGAGTCTTGAGTGACATGGTCTAGTGTGAAGTGTCCCTGCCCATGGCAGAGGGGTGGAATTAGATGATCTTCAGGTCCTTTCAACCCTAACTATTCTATGATTCTATGATCCAGCCTAAGTCACTGGTATGTGGTATTTCACCTCTTGGACATCATTTGAATACCACTGAAAAAGACATTTAAAAAACATTTAGAACCTTTATATCCTTTCTGGTTTGTTTCTAAAGGTATTGAAGTAGTTAAATCAGGACACCCACACTCAACTCATCAGTGAGTGGCGACTCAGTGGTGGTTCCCAATAGCACTACATTTGCAGTTGGCTGTGCTGTACAAATCTCCGAGGAGCTGCAGGAGTGCACCAAAAGAAGCAGGAGGGGTGAGGCTGGACTTGGTGAAATCTGCCAAGCTCCACATGAAACTCAGCCCCACACATCTGGAGTTAATATAGACATCAGAAGAAAACACCCCTTGTTTGTATCCTCTCAACCTCTTTATAGTATGTCCTTTCAATTAAATGGAAGATGAAGTTTACACCCAGAAGTTCCAGAAGGGAACACATTGCTCACACTGGCCAAACTCAGGCTGTATCACTGCACCTGCCTTCACCAAGCTCTGAATTTAAGAGATAATATCATACAACCATAGAACAGTTTGGGTTGGAAGGGACCTTCAAAGCTCATCTAGTCCAACCCCCTGCAATGAGCAGGGACATCTTCAACTAGATCAGGTTGCCCAGAACCACATCCAGCCTGGTCTTGTGTGTCTCCAGGGATGGTGCCTCCACCACCTCTCTGGGCAACCTGTGCCAGTGTTTTACCACTCTCACTGTAAAAGCCACGAGGTTTAAAGTTAAGGTGTAAGCCTTCCAGGACACCACACATTGGTGAAGAGAGATGATTTCTGGAGACACATTACTGCTAAAAGTGGTATTTAAAGTTGCTAACTCAATATTACACTTTGTTCAAACACAACGCAGCCATACATCCCTTACGAAGGGTTAATAAACAATGGTAATACGCATCTTATAGGCACAAGCAATATGTTTTATAACTGTTAATTACATAGATAGCTGCTATTATAAATAGTTCTGAAGCAATCCATTAACCAGATGGCTGTTAGCAAATCAGAATTTATTACTCTTTTATGAGCTACTTGTAAAAATGTAGCTTTTAAATGAAGAATGTGAAACAGCTGAAGCAGTTGTCCATATCTGTTTTCCATTACAGCATCTTTGAGGATAGGGAGAGAGAAGGAAGAAACTGTCATATTAACTATGTACAGACAGCTCTTCCTCCTGGGGAAGGGCAACTCTCACTTAGACTTCCACTGCAATGGAGTGCAATCAGGTCTATTAGCAAGGGCAGTGAAGGCAGCAGAGGATGACGCTTCTCCTTTCTGAAACTCTGACGAAGTCAAGGAAACAACTGTTGTTGACATGAGTAGGATCAGGACTTCCGTCTTAAGTGCCTACGGCTGCACATTGAAGATAATGATGTAAAACATCTGAATAAGTGCCTTGGTATCACACATGAGTTTATTACTTACTTCCTTGCTGATCTACTGAAAAGCATCCGAGATATGGAACAAGACAAATGTAATTTATTTGTAGCCCAATACATCAATATTTGTTCACATTTCTAAAGGTTTTACATTAGAGATTTTGACAAGGTAAGCATTGCAGCCTGCACTTCCAGCACAGGAGAGGGTTAACTTTCAAACGTGTCAATAAAATCCATTTCACAAGTCTTACGGCCTAAATAGTATCAGCGGGCAACGAACTGCAATTCATACTCATTTGGAACTCAGCTTAAACTCCAACAGAAAGTTGGCAGATAAAAAAAAACCCTGAGAATGAAAATGGCTCCTAATGTTTGGGATTCATTTTACTGCATTCTTCCAAAGAATACTTACCCAAGGAAAAAATTATTTGGGAAGGTGCTGCTGTTTAGGCTTACCTGTGTGAGTTTTGTTAAAAACTAAGACTCTACTCCATTGTAGGTTTGTGATTTATTCTCCTATAAAACCTGACATCCAGAATGGCATGCCAGCTCATCACCCACACACAGTCCATCATAATTTAAAGGAGATAGGCACTGAGCCAAGATTTAATGAAGTCACAGAAAAGCTAACCAATGGTTTCAACACTTCACAGTGTTTTGCCAACAAGTGCCCAAAGAAGATTTATCCACCTTTACTCTCTAAACATTCATAAATCATACAAAAAAAGATGACAGCATTCAACATGCATTGCCATACAGCCATACACAACCTTCACAGCTGATGAAGGCTTTTGGCCCCTTGCCTTATCACACCCAAAGTCTCCATCTAAGTCTTGGAAGCATAAACTGACAAGTGTTACTGCTTGAATAGTTCTCAAGAACCACCGTGCACAAAAAGACCACTTGCTCTGTATGGATATTCACAACAGGATCTTTTCTCACCTTCCATTTCTAAATGAGAAAATGAAAGTCTGGGAATCTCAGTTAGATAAACATGTATTTTCACCTGATTTGGGTAGGATTTTCCAAAGAACTGAATTGTAAATTGTAAATGGCACAACTTTTCCAGGCTACTTTGAAAAAGCTTTCATTACACTTATTTATGTTTGGATATATTACTACTACAATGTTTCTCTTGGAATGCCCAAATACACCATATATTCCCCAGAAAAATACAGTGTGTCAGTCTTCCCACTCAGCTTCTCTCTCAGCTGCTTCTAGTGTGGATGCAGAATGCCTTTTGTAAACCAAATAAACCTGTGCTACAGCACTCCCAATAAACTGGAACAACATTCCGAAAATGCAGTTGGTTTAATACAAGTAAATAAATGGCTGCATCTCAGTCCCTGGTGAACCCAGGGACAATTTGTTCATTTCAAATACTGAGTGAACTGGAAGATATCCCAGAAACAGATTAACATTCATGTCATCACAGTATTGGTTGCTCAGAACACATATGTCTGGAACTTGGCTGTGGTGCCAGATGCTTCTTTCTACTGTTTCCCTCAGCATCTGGAAACATTTAGCACTTCAGAGAGATCACAGACAAGAGATGAACTTGTATGATTTCAAACACAATTCCAATTCTGGCAGTGGTTCCCAAAGAGAAAATGATGTATGATGTGAGAACTAGAAACACCTCTAGACCTAGAAAAAGCTCTTAAGTGACTGTCTGTGGAAACACGTGGCTAGACAATCATTCAACCATGTTTGGAGAGAGGAAAAGTTCTTCCACAGAGATGTTAGGGAAGGACTCAGTGCCCTGATGCAAATCTATGTCCCACTTTCATATCCTACTTTTTCTAGATTCCCTGGGGAAAGGTCAATAGCTCCTAAGTGATTGTAGAAAAAGAGATCATTGCAGCTCCCAAAGGAACAGAGACTGAAATTACATCTGACCTCTCCACACAGAGGAAAAGTGAAAAGGGGAAAGGCACTTGGCTTCCCCAACCAAAGCTCAAAAATCTTCAGCCTGTATCAGAGTGGGTTTGTCTCTAAACAGAGCATTGTTTCTTACCATTCTCTGTAATTCTGAAGACTTTGTAGTGAAATCACCAAATCCACTGATCTCCACTATCTACTACTGTGTAACACACACTTCTACCTCCCACCTGAACATCTACAGCGGTCTTGCAGTCACAGTAAGAAAAGGAACGTCCACACAAGTTCCTCTTATTCAGATCAATAACTGTGTCTATGAATGAAGAAAAACACATAATTAAGCCTGCGTTGCTTCAAACCCCCACACTAACTCACAGGAAACAGTGATATTCTTTTTTAATACTAGGTAAAGTACCACAAATAAATTAGGAATAAGACCAACAGGCTCAAAAACATCCCCAAACCATTCCAAACAAAATCATTTGTAGTTTCTTTTTAGTAGTGCATTCAGTTGGCAGGCAGTGACTATGCCATTCTTCTGGAGCTGGCAATGAGCTGTATACTTCTTTACTACAGTCAAACACAACACAATATAAACCAAATTTGTTGCCCCAAAGTGCCTTCAAGATCCTTTTCCCTCAACCTTTTACAGCTAGTGAGATGAGTTATCAACTACAGCATCCTGCACTGCCTTGATAAAGTGTCCTAGACAATGTGATGCTACTGCATCAGCAGGGACAAAGGTTCAATGTGCAGTTATTCATGTTATTTTAAGTAGTCCCAGAAAGGATAAGACAGCACACTTTTAAAATATATATATATATTGAAAAAAAAACCCTGAAGTTTGCTGCTATGACTTGCAGCACACACCTAAAGTTAATATCTAAATGAGAACAGCAGTGGCATGCACTTGCAATATAAGAGAAACCTTTTTTAGGAAAGATTTATTATGCTAATAACTAGAGCCTACCTATTGTCCTGCACATTTTGATGAAGGACACTGCATATGTATATTGAAATTGCCAGAGATGAACAGTGGGTCACAAACACAACTTAAAATGTTGAACTGCACCAGCCAAATTGATAGTGCATTTATTATGTCTACCCTTTCTTACACATTTTTGCATAGTCAGTTCTGCTGCCAAAGCATTTCTAGAAGGTGAATACAATGGATAGGAAGTGCTATAATCACTGAATGAAATATGACTGAGGCATTAATGCTCACCCAAATCTATAGATCTAAAGAAAAAGCAAAGAAATTCAATGCATGATTTAGAAGTAAGCTTAAATACTAAACTGATCCTAAATTCACTGAGGAAAGCAAACTTCACAAATCACTGCCGACAGCATTAGCAATCTCCCTCCCAGACAAAAGGTCAACTTCAGATGCCTTGTTAATATGTATCTGGGTTTTACAAAGTTCTAATGAGAGAGTTGCTCTATGACAAAGGTGCACAGGCCTACAAAACAGAGAGGTGCTCAAGGAAAATGACAACTAAGACAAGTTCAGAATTAGATGACAGCTTTGCAGTTTCCAGAGCCTTATCCTCATTGTCCTTCCCCTGTTGCTAAACAAAAAAGGAAGATTTGAGGTGGCTAGTGGGAAAGACTTGAGGTAGAAGACAGGTAGCATAGAGACTAAATAAAGCAGACTGACTATAGATATCAGCTGCCACAAAATTCACTTGCCTCTTGGTTTTTTTCAGTAAACTGGCCAAGGAAAGACAAGAGAAAATAACCTCACATCTGGGCTGCTATTCAGAGGAGGGTCGCTGCCCCCTTACTGCCAGAAGCTCATTTAAGATGTCAATTTGGGCATCCAAACTCAGAAGATAATCAAAGTCTCTTTCTTTTGAAATTATCTGGGCCATATATTTCACTTACAGCACTGATTTGTACCTCAATGGCCTTCAAAGCAGTTTTACCCACCTTAATGCTGTATTAAACATGAGTTATGTTATTTTGTTGAACCATATCTTTTCACAGGCTAAATAACTTACTCAGAAATCTTTGTAAAACTTTTAAGATTCTCTTAAGTACAGAATTGGCATAGCCCCAAGTTAATTTTAAGTCATTGTGACAGCATGTTCCAAATTCATGCTCTTTCTTAGGCCACTCATGTTGCCCAGTAGCACAGTCTAAATGCACACTGAGCTTCTGCAATTCTTTCACTTCAAAACATTTGGGGCCTTTTCAAAGACTTGCAAAGTCAAATCAGTCCCTCTCTGCCTGTTCCTCCTTGAATGAAACACATTTCAAGAGTGATGTTCTAGAACCTCACCATCCAGTCTAACCTGATTATCAATTATTCATAGCTTATTACACCTCACAAACACCAAGCTAACACTATTGACTACTGGAAGCTAGGAGCTAATGCAAAGTGCTTGATACAAGCAACATTAGGAAGGTTGCAAGACAAGTGTATGTTTATACATAAACAAAAACTTGTTACTTGCTGAACAACTCATACTGCCAGAAACAGAAGTATCAAGGAGCCAGACCCTGGGCTGGGTTTCAAGTTCAAAGGAGCTGGGATTTTTCAAAAGAAATTCCAACAGAATAACACTCATACCCGACAGTACAGAATTATTTCAGTACTAATGTAGTTTACATTGAACCAACATTCATTCTTGTGGTCACACTTTAGCCAGGACATCAGTTAAATTTTGTTTCAGTGAAAACAGGAGCAGGCCCTTTCTGAAGAAAGAATTTTATGAAGGTTTGAACCAACTTAATTCAAAGTAACTGAAGGAATATTGATATCAAGAGCCTCTACATCAGGCTCCAAGTAAACAGAGCTTCCAACAATGGAAACTTACAATAAAACACTTCTAAAAATTACAGGTTGTTCCTGCTATATCTGAGGTCAATGGAATTTTCCAGAAGGAGAAACCTATGCCAACCTTTTCCTTTCTGCTCCAATGTGATTCACTGTCAATGAACAGTCGTCAGGCTGCTGTATGTCACCCTTGCCTCCTCAGTGTATTAGATAAAGAATTGTTAACTTGTGAGGAAAAAAAAAGCCACAATACTCATTCTGTTTCTGTGTGCTAAGTTTTTGGCTGGTGTAAATAGAGAAAACTGAATCAAAATCAACAGAGCTTCATTTATTTACACAAGCAAATCTTTAGTGCAGTCAGAAATAAACACAACCAAAAACCCAACCAATGCTAAGTTCTAATACAGAACTGTTCAGCTAATATGGGTGTTAAACAGCTGAACATCCATGTTCTGTCCCATGTATTAACTTGTTTATGGCAGAGGAAACAAACTAAAAGAAATTCAGAAAATCCTCAAGTCATTCTTGCAATTTGTCATGCTCAGATAATAGAATTAATACCACACACAGCTCTTTTGGCTCATCCCAACAAGATACAGTTCACGCAAAATCCAGCAAATGACACCAAATTCCTGACCACTTGCTTTTGGTATGTAAAGCACAAGAATGACCCCAGTGAAGTCATCAGGCTTAACTGTTTATTTGGCATCAACAAAAACTACTTTCTTCTTTCTCAACTCTTAGTGGCTCCAACAAGGTACATAAAGTAAGGAGCCCAGACCTCCATTAACTCCTGTAAAGCTCTGGTCTTTGCCTAGGAATAAACAACACTCAGGATCCCAAAGTAAAACAGAACACATCTGCATGTGTCTCTCACAGACAACGTTTTGAACAACATAAAGGCAAAATACATTAAAAAAGCTTAGAAGTAGTGATGCTATAGAAGGTAGTTAACAAAACCAGAAAGGATCACAGAGAAAGCTGTCTTCGACACAAGTCCATCAGTGAATTTAGAACTTATATGTTATGTTGTGTGACAAGCTACCTAACCAATTACACATTAAAAACAAACTAATCTCACTGTGCTGTTTTCAGAATGTAAATGCACATACTACGTTTAGTAACACATGTATGTAATGCTAAAATCCAACAAATCAAACAGGCTACTTTACAAAAGAGCAGAGAGAATGAGTAGAGCAGAAAAGTGAGCTATTTTGTGACTTACAGGAATTTAAACTTTAATACTTGATAATATGGGTGAGAACAAGACAGTATGTAAACCGTTTAGATGAGAAAACCAGCAATCCAATATCCATATTCTCAAACTACTCATGTCCCTTCAGACACTGGATACAGCAAAGGATGCACGCTCCATCAGTCAAGTAAGCAATACATACAAGCATACTCTCAACTTGTACAGGAGAGTTAAACTGTTCACTGGCTGGGTTACTCATTATTACAATCATGGTAATAAAGTAATTGAAACTTCAAAGGCTGGAAACATAACTACCTTTAGTAAAATTAAAAAGAGGAGATCCACTTTTAAAAAACAATCACCATTTGAAATAACCACTGGACCAAGATTAATGGCAAGGTGATTGTACCACTATGGGCTTTCTCGTCTCCCCCGAGTAACAGAAAAAGGAAGAGTGGCTACCACAGCCAGTGAGAAGACCCTGATGCCAGGAACCCTAGATAACATCCATCTTTTACAAGACTTTACATCTTCACCCTAGCAGTGGATTCGTGCTAGGCTTTAGCTATGAAAATAATACTTTGCCCTGTAGTAACTCCCAGAGAAACAATCTTCTTAAACACTCCTCTGGTAGCTTGAGGCAGCGAAAATCCAAGTGTTCCTTTTATGGGATTAAGAACCTGCTGTCACAGGTTTTACTTACGCTAACCTCATGGATTCACCCCTGCTCCCGGGGTTCATTCCCAAGGCCATTTCTTTTGTTGGATCACTAACAAAATGAGCTATTAATCATCATCTTTTTTCCTCCTATTGCCTTACACTTCTCTTTCTGCTTGGGATGCTCTAAAGTATCCTCCTGACAGAATCTTCCAAAGCTCCTTCTTTCAACTGTCCTCTGGGAAACATCATGGTAGCCAGATATATAGTACGATGCTATCAAAGACTTCTATATAGCAAATCTTGTGACAATAGAACTCCCCTAATGGGATTTGCATCCCAGCTCAAGAGAAAAAAAGCACTGAAATAGCCTCCTCTTTTTTACTTTGTGCTGTAATCACCTGTTATGCTTTTCACTGGTTCTTCAAAGTAATCCTCTATTGTTCTGTTGCTCTGAACTTCAGCTCAGCAGGGTTCAGCTTTTCAAAGCATCACAGAGGGGAATCTTAATTACTCATTTTTTTAATTTCTCAAACAAAATCTCAAAACCATTAAGCAACCAGAATTCCTTTTAGATCTCAGAATTTCCTGTTGCTAGATGTGCAGAGAATTAAAATCAACAACAACAACAAAAAAATGCAGCCTACTATGTCTCAAATTTTACCTAAAGACCTCATTCTATCACAGCTACTACTATGCTGAGGGAACCTGAATTGTGCAAAAGGCTTAGAAGATCAGCTCTGTTCTCAGCTTTGCCAATAACTGTCTAAAAGTCAGCAAAAATCAATGAGAGCTACTTTTCAAGATGCCCACTGACCTTGATTGCCTCTCAAGAGCCCTGATTCTGAACCAGAAGGGCACTAGCATGTCACACATGGGAGAAATTTACCATATCTCTGGAGTTTTAAGCTTAGGTTTATAAAGATAAACGTAAACCTGCAATTCACCACTGAAAAGCTGGTAGAGGTCAAGCTTATGCACTGAGTCATGGGCAAAGCTCGGTCTCGGAAAAGTCTCTTCCCAAAATCACTGCTAGTGCAAACTATTACGCATCCTGAGATCCAGATACTACTTCATTTCCAGGCTTAAAGCATGGTGCTAACCAGCATTAATCAGGGCCAAATTTTCTTGTTCCTAACATATATTATAGATTCCTTACCCACAAGAACACTTGAAGTAACTTCTTTCAGACTCCTGCAGTTGAAGGACGTTAACTCACCGCATGCAGTCCAACAACAGGCACACCACCATAAGCAAATGTTTAAACCTCAAGTGAGTGGCATGGAACAGCAAATTTAAATTACTAAATACAAACTAGAAATTATATTCCTATTTTGATTCAAATATGGAAAAATGAACTTCATTGTTGACTTATCAGGAGTCTAATATTACTTAGAGGAGAATGGAGCAGTTTAGCTGAGGCCAGCAGTAAGAGTTACTGCTAGTCTGGATGCCTGCTGGGAAGTGCAATAAAGCACACAAGTCCATGCGACATCCCAATCACCATTTTTATGAACATTTTCCTATTTATTAATAGTAGCTGCTCTAAATTCACTCAGGTTTTACGCCAGCTGCCAATTCTGGGTCTAGTACAAATTTGAGATATATTACAAGCAAGTTCACCTAGAAATGAAAATAAAAGGTGAGAAAAAAGCACACCATACACCAACAAGGCAAGTTAATTGCTGACAGCTAAGAGGGCAAGCGAATGGCTGTACAAACAAATAATTCCAGAAGCATAGGTGAGTTCAACCACTGAAGACAATGGAGGACAAGGTATCAGTCATGGAATGGAAAAAACAGCAATGGGGAAAGTGAGGTTATTCCCATCCTGTTATTAAACTACAATACCCTTTTCTCTGCTGAGACATTCAAACTGCTCCAACTAATCTGTTACCTTCTCCTCAGTATATCTACCCAAGCTTTGCATCACCACTTGTACTTATATCTTATTTACCTTTACAAACAGCTCTTGGACCTCAACAGAAGACATTCAAAATATCAATCAATCAATATTGCAGACAAAAGCATATGGAACATAAAATGCATGGGAGCATATGGCATTCAAAGACAGATAAGTCTGAAATTCATGATACAAATTAGCACCTTTCCTTACTTGATTACTCAGGAAGAGGAGGTATTGTGTAATTGGCAGTCACCTCAAGGTGCTATCAATCCATTCATTAGCAGCATTTTCACCAAAAAGTAGGCTGACCTTGACAGTAAAGTTGCCTCACATTCAAGATACTATTTAAAATCCAATAGCCACTTGGATTGTTGTAAAATGAGTATTGATAGAGATGGAAACTTGAAAGAATTCAATTTATGGATCTGCAATCGCAAGAGATGCAGTGTAAGAAAATACTGTTTACATGTAGACAATCCA